>NC_133771.1:101617035-101690743 GCF_003597395.2 Chelonoidis abingdonii
ACGCTGTGCTCGGTCGTTGGACAGTGGGCCGCTTAGCTGACCTCCGCTTCCCTACGCTATCATGTTCTTGTGTATTTAGATTATATAGTTATAATCCTTTTATATATTATTTATCTATACTTATGGTTTTTTTCTTTGCTTGCATAGTTAGTTTACTCTGTTAGCGGTTCAGGAGTGCCCCTACCCGCAACCGCGTGCCGGAGCCCATGCCCGGCTCACGTTCTTATCGTGCTTGGCGGCTCCGGCCGTTGCTGACAGGAGATCACCGGACTCCTGTTTACGTGTGCATTGGGGGATCTCATATTTCACAGCTAAGTGCCCCGTTTGAAGGATTTAGCGAGAACAAAATTTGGGCAGCTTTCTTTTCCCTCCACCTTCTGCCAACACTGGTACTCGGCGCGAAGCAGAGCGCCTCTCGGCACAGACCCGCCGGCATCGGCCGTTACCAGCACCAACGTCGATCGGCACGCTCCCCTCCTTTGGGTGAGAAAGCCATGACTCCTCCTGCCAGTGCCCGACAGCCTCCCGGGCACGCGCCGTGGGCTTGGCTCCCTGCTCCTGCTTGCTTCCGTTGCCTGCACCGCAGCCAGAAGCTCGTTTACTCGTCGCAGGGCCACCCTGCACAGGCAACTGGACGCCGCACCGTTGATTCCGGTTCCCGCGGGCCGATGATCCAGTGCCTGCCTGTCCCGTGACGTGGCCTGTGGTTGGCTCCTGCTCCTGCTGCTTCCATGCAACTGCACCGCAGCCAGAGAGTCGCTGAAGTCGGGATGCCCGGCCGACACTTGCGCGGCACACAGACGTCGGCATCGTCGATCCTCGCCCAAGCGCGTGAATCCAGTGCCTTGGACGATCCCGGCACGCACGTGGCTGCAGCTTCCTACTCCTGCTGCTTTCCATGTCAACTGCATCTGGCAGCAGAGGCTCGCCTAGCTCGGATCGCCTGTGCACGACACCTGCCGCGGCATCTGACAACGTCGGCCCGTCGATCCGGTCCCCTAAGGCCGTTGAATCAACTGGCCTGACCGCTCCCCGCAGCGCGTCGGGCGAGCTTCCTGCTCTACTGGCTTCCGTGCAAACTAGCACTAGCGGCACGGAGAGCCTGTTTAAGCCGGATTCAACCCGGCACGACCTGATTGAGGGCACCGAGCGCGTCCAGCCAAGTCGATTTCCCTGGTCCCACAAGGGGCGTCGAATCCGGGTCGCCTGGACAGCTCCCGTGCACTTTGGTCAGAGCTACTTTCCTCCAGTCAGAGACATTTCACGACGATGGGATTCTTGTCTGCCTGTGACAGAGTGGATGATGCTCGACCCCCGCACGCAGTGTGGCTACTACAGTTCTTTGGCAGCCTCCGTTGAGATGATCATCCTCTGCGCGCAGAGCGTGCACGTTCATGATCACAGGTCCGCGCAGACACTTCAAGTTCCGCTCGCACTCTGCTTCCGACCCCACTTGCAGTCCGACGCTGATCTCCTCGGCACCTGGTCGCAACTTCGCCGCACCAGGTCGGTGTCCCATTCGAGCGACCGCTAATCAGGACCGATTCTCTCCAGCACATACAGCACTGTGACTCCTGTTAGCGCTCCACTCGAGTCTCGGGTCGACCCTCCGCTTGCTCTGGTCGCGGTCTGGATCTTCGTTCAGGTACCCAGTTGCCTTGCGGTACGGTCCCAGGTGCCGAGATTGCGGCAAGGTCTGGTAGAGTCAGATCTCTGCCCACTTGATCTTCAGACCTCCATGGCATCCAGACACGCATCAGGTGTCTCTCCACGGCGGAAGCGTCTTTTCAGACTGCGATGTCTGGTCTGCCACCAACCACCTAGACGGAAGCCATCGGCTCTCCTATGGAGGTAATCAATGCGGACCCTCAGCTACAGGAGGTCCAGAGGTAGGGACCGTAGCTGGACATTCATATCAGCGGTTGCCCTTGCTAGAGGAGCCTTACCCATTATTCGGACCCATCCGGCGGAATGCCGATACTCTATGGGGGTCGACTACTGGTCTGTGCCTCCTCTCCCTGCGCACTCGTACATTCAGTTGGGCAAGAAAAAGGAAACGGCATGGCAACGGCGCCGCCCCGAAAATCGAGGGGGCTAGTCGCATGACCCTACTCAGCCGCAAGGTGTATTCTTGCATGAGCGTCTTATAGCCCTGGTGGCAAGTTCAATAGCCCTGGCTACCCCTATAATTCATAACATCTTGGATAACGGGGGTATAATTTATGGAGCTTCTCCATGAACTCTGGGCCAAGAGTTCCTGCCCCTTGGTGGAGAGAAAGGTGCGCTAGAGCTTCTCTTAGGCTCGTTACATGAGGATCTCTGGTTAGTTTCAACCTCTGGCCTTTCACAACGTTCCATTTTTGTTGTAAAGGCTCTTTGCGGGTGAATCAACCCAGGCTCAGAAGCCTGAGAGGGACACGGTTCCTAATGAACGCTCTCTCGTCGGCGTGCACGCGGAGACCTAACGCAAGGCCTTTCGATCCGCCAGGCCCACAACTTGCGTGGGTCCCGTTAACTTCAGTTTCGACGGTTCCCTGCCACATGGTGGCGTTTGGGTGCCACCTCAATTTGTTCCAACTCTGTCCCTCATTCAGGGACTCTCTCGGGCGCATTCCTCAAGAGGCGAGACGCCCGATGGTACGACAAGGAGGGAACTATTTCCTAATCCCAACTCGTAATGGAGGCTCTCAGACGTATTCCTCCACCTACGGTGATTCCCGTCTGTCCTGGGAAGCCATGTAGTCCTGGATTTCGTCTTGATCCTGGGGCTGCTATTGCCGCCTCATATTGACAAGGACGGATACTTTCCACTTGCCATCTTCCCTCCGACAGGAGTACCTTCTGCTTTGCTTAGCCACACCGTCGGTACTTCCAGTTTACGGTCCTGCTGTGTTTGGCCTTTCTACAGCCCACAGGCATTAACAATGTGTGTGGCCGTATGTCGCCACCACTCCGCGCGACCGGATATGCGTTTCCGTATCTGGGCGTTGGCTTATCTGAGGAGACTCCAGACACAAGTCATTCAGCGTTTGGGGCATCGTCAAGGACCTATTCACATGTCTAGGGCAATACTATTGGTCAATTAGGACATCCACTCTGGTTCCCACGCAAGAATTAGTCCCTAGGGGCTATCCTGGACTCCGACTAGCCGGATCCTGCTTACCACAGCCACGGTTTCAGGCGATGGCCACGATCATCCAAGGTCTGCAACTTTCATCAGCTTCGGCTCGCACTTGTCTCGGTGTCTTCACGGTTCCACGGCTTCTTGTAGTTTGTAACCAACACGCTAAGCTCTGCTCTGTACTCCAAGTTTGGCTCAAATCGGCGTACGCGGATTAGAGGGCCCAATGGTCACCATAGTCACCATTCCCTGAGCGTCCTAGGCTCCCTAGAAGTGGCTAACTCCCTCCCTGGTGTTGGGCAGGAGATGCCTCTCTATTCGTGCCCGCCAGCCGCCTCACTGTCTCCTGACACGGAGGCGTATCTCTCAGCTCAGGTGCTCACCTCAGTAACCTTCGAGCTTAGGCCTTTGGTCTTCTCAGGGGCTGGCGTTCCACATCTGTTCAAAGATGAGAGCAGTCTGCCTGGCGTGCCAGGGGTTCCAGCAGCAGCTGCGAGGCCGTGGCGTCTCAGTGTTTACAGCCAGCACAACGACCATGTATACATAGACAACCGAGAGGGACATGGTCCTCCTCCTTTTTGTCAGGGGCCGTCCATCTCTGGGACTTTGCTTAGCCCACTCGATAAATCTTGGTAGAATCCTTTCTCCTTGGCAATTTCGACTCAGCGGTGTTTTCCTGTCCATGAGTGGTCGCCCTGCCTGATGTGTGCATTTTGTGGCCAGAAGTGGTTTTCCCCCATTGGACCTGTTCGCTTACCGCAAGACAGGAATGTCCGAGGTTCTGCTCCTTCTAGTCTCTCCAGGACTGATCTGGACGCTGTCCTCATGCCGTGGAAGGGCAACACTTTATGCTCTCCCCATTCCCCGGCTCATTGGGTCCTGCTCAACTTCACAGGAGCAGAGCGCGCATCATCATTGATCACTCCAGCGTGTGTCCAGGCAACACTAATACGCCACGTTTCTCGGCAATGTCATAGCCTGCCCAATTACCCTGCCACTCCACCCAGACCTCGTACTCAGGACCACGGCAGACTTCGCCGCCTGGACCTGCAGTTCTTCATCTCTCTCTTAAGAAGGAACTGAGGAGCGGTTGGGTCGGCAGGGGTATACATCAGGCACCATAGTGGCGCCACTCCAGGGGGCAACCTGCCGGCCCACCGAGTGTTGCTAGGGTAAAAGTTTCTCCGACGAACGTGCATGCGGCGCGCACACACCTAACTGGAATGGATATGAGCAAGCACTTGAAGAACTGTGGTGTGTCAATCATTTTCATGGCAATGGACTCTGAAGTCAAAGCACAGGATTGCTACTCCATTGCTAGGCTCAAAAACGAGGAGAGGCCAGGATACATGCGAGAAAACTCTAATGCACACAACAATTTGAAATAACCGCACAGGGAATGCAGATTAAGACCAGTCAGAGCAATCTGTTTTAATACAGGTTTTCGTTTTTCACCAGTCTGTCTCATCATGCAAGTCCCTTTTTAAAGACCGACAACTTAACTGATATTAGCGATGTGGGAAATCCCCAAATATATGCAACCAAATTGTAAGTATTTGACTTTCTCAATTCCTGCTTGCCTTAGCTCCCCAGAAATGAATCTTGAATAATTAATTAACCTTTTTATTATTACAGCAGGTAGCAGACCTCATGTAGACATCAAATACTACATTATTGAATGTTATATTGTGACCTCCCTGCCTACTGGGATCTGTAGCAGGAAAATGTGGTGATAATACAGTATTTACCAATTTTTAAAAAAAGCAGATTTACCATATATTTAATTGGCATAAAGCCCATCTCTTGTTCACCACACATCATTTAGTTTCCTTTGCCCGTCTATCTCTCTTTTTTCGTTTGCTCTGTTTATCATCATATTGTTCTTAAATATCAATGTACTCAGCTGATTATAATTAATAGGGGATGTCATATCAGCCTGCCATTAATCTCCCTGCACTAAAATGTGCCTTCTTATATAATATGTGGATACTATTTAACTGAACTATCACAAAGTGTGTATAATAAAATATTTTGAAAGTAACAACTGAGGAATAGTCTCAAAACTATTCTACAACTAGCTAGATTGTGACTTGTGCCATGAAAAACATTTATTGATATATTCGCATTTTAGTTTCAATATACATGGGATTTTCCTGCACACAGACAAGATTTCTTTCCTGCATAATAGAATGCCAAAATATGAACAATTTAATGATTAGGCAAACCAAGATTTTTGGTCAAAGTGTTTAAATTTGCTTTCTGAAAAGACCAAAACTGGGCTGCTGTTCCTCTTGGCTCCAGTTCAAATAACTGCGCCCCCTAGCCATTACTGGGTAACTTGCTCCTGCTAACATAGCCTCTTCCTAACTGCATCCAGCACTCACTCGCTCATGGAAGTCAAAGCTTCTGTAACTTCAAATACGAATTAATCAACCAAATGACCTGCAAAACGTGAAATATAACCATTACCTGGATGGGCTCAGCAGAAAGCAAATTTACAAGGTAAAACCAAACTCCTCCTCCCAGGGCCGTCCTCAGAGGGGTGTGGGCTGGGACATAGGTGTCGAGTTTCTATCTACCGGGGGAAGGGAGGTGATCCCCCTAGCTCTGCCTAGGTCCTGGCCTCACTCAACCCCTTCTCCCCCAAGGCCCTGCCCCCCTCCTCTTCTTGCCCCCACTCCATCTAGTTCTGCCCCCTCCCCCTCAGCGCGCTGTGCCCTTGTTCCTCCCCCTTCTCCAGCACTTCCACGCTGCAAAACAGCTGATCGACAGTAGGCACTGGGAGGGAGGTGGAGACGCTGATCAGTAGGGCCCGCAGGTGGGCAGCAGGCACTGGGAGGAGGGGGAGCCCATCTCCTGCCTCACCTCCCTGCCCGCCTGCTCAGGAAGTATGGGGACCCCCAAAGTGCAGGGCCCGGGGCCATCCCCCTGATTTGCCATACCTTAGGGACAGCTCTGCCTCCTCCTCTAGAGGAGGATCCTTGTCTTGAAGTGGAGTATACATATCAGAACAGCAGAACAGATCCAGAATAGAACTGAGAAGTAGGGCTGCCGACTTTCTAATCGCACAAAAGTGAACATCCCTGCCCTGCCTCTTCCCTGAGGCCCTGCCCCCACTTGTTCCATCCCTCCTCCATCCACAGCTTGCTGTCCCCCACTCTCATTCACTTTCACCGGGTTAGGGAAGGGGGGTGAGGGCTCCAGCTGGAGGTGGGAGCTCCAGGGTGGGGCCAGGGATGAGGGGTTTGGGGTACAGGATGGGATTCCAGGTTGAGGCAGAGGGCTGGGGTGTAGGAAGTGGTGCAGGGTCCTGGCGGCACTTACTGCAGCTCCCAGGAAGCAGCTGCCAGGTCCTTGGGGCCCCTAGGGGCATGAGTGGCCAGGGAGGCTCCACACACTGCCCTTGCACCTGCAGACACCACCCTCACAGTTTCCACTGGTTGCGGTTCCTGGATAATGGGAGCTGCGGAGCCGGCACTCAAGGCGGGGGCAGCATGTGGAGCTTCCCTGGCCACCCATGTGCCTAGGGGGCTACCGGAACCTGGTGGCTACTTCCAGAAGCTGCATGAAGACACGCAGGCAGGGAGCCTGCCTTAGCCCTGGGCCCCTACTGCGCCATTGACAGGAGTTTTAATCACCTAGTTGGTGGTGCAGAACGGAGCTGCCAGAGTCCCTTTTAGACCGGGCGTTCCAGTCAAAAATCGGACACCTGGCAACCCTACAAAAACAAATAAATAAGAGAAGAGGAAGGTGTAATAAAACAATGGCTGCTATGACAATACATTTAAAAAGCAGTGTCTGCTGAAGCACTGATATCAATGTATAATGTCTGTTAAATATCTGACTCAGCCACCAGACTGATCTTATCCAGTAAAGAACTTTCTCTGATACAGTGAGCTTTAACTTAGAAGAGGATGCCTTTCTACAGTGTACATTTCCTCAATGAAAGCAAATAGGCTCTCTCTTCATCATAACAAAATGGCTATTTGGCACTCTTGAACCAAGCAGTCAACTTTTGAAACTCTTGGGTTCAGTGGAGGTAGAATTTTACGGCCCTAACAACACGACATGAATGACACAGGCATTCCTTAGAGGAGGACAAAAAGGAAAGGACATGCACACACACACACCCTAATGTGTGAATGATATCTAAGAAAACTGGAGTTCAGTGAAGCAGAGCCCGTGAAGCAACAATGAAGAGCATAGTAATGGAGCAGTGGCCACAGATTAGTTGGTGTCCACTTTCTTGAATCTGTATCAGAGGGGTAGCCGTGTTAGTCTGGATCTGTAAAAGCAGCAGAGAATCCTGTGGCACCTTATAGACTAACAGACGTTTTGGAGCATGAGCTTTCGTGGGTGAATACCCCCTTCATCAGATGCATGTCTGAATCTGGTAATCACCAATCGACAGCACCTGGACTGGACTGCTGATTTCCTGTAAAGCGTCTTGTCCTCTCAGAGTCTTTCTAATATTCCTAGGAAAATATCTAATATTTGAGAAATGCAGTAAACACTACATTTCTAGCCTCTATCCCTGCACCAGAAGTGGAATATGCTGATGTGTGGTAACAGGTTTTGTAGGTCACAGACTTACCAGAATTTAGGATACTGGAAATTACCCTAACTGACCAACCCTGTATAATTACAGCTTTCTTTTTTTATGAAACAAGCCTGAGAATCCAGGGCTTGGAGTCAGATGAACAATACTTTGGAACAGATGGCCATTGTAGAACCAGCTGGAATGGTCTGGGAGAAACATCCATAATTCCTCTAGAAACTGGAATTCTGGTTTTCTGTCATAGGGAGTCTTTGAGGATGACTTCATCCTGCACTGGAACAGAAGATTTCTTTTCTGACGAGGTGTCTGTTGAGTCTACGTGTGGGAGGGATCCCCAGGTCTGAACAGTATCTGGGGAGCCAAATGTCTTGGAAAGGGTGGTGCAGGCAGCAGGCATCTGTCATGGCTCATTCATCATTTTTTTCATGTCTTTTTGAAACAGGTAACAGAACAGAGAATTCTTTCAACAGGCTCATCCTAGGAGCCTCTGCTTGCAGGAGCCCTCTTTGAACATATCTAGGGTTTTTGCCACCTCTTCACACATACACCTTGGCTTGCTCTTAAATGAGGAGAGAGGGCTTCCTTCTTGACAAAGCAATCATCCTCTTCCTATAAGGTCTCAGTGAACCTGGAGACAACAAATGGCAGTGGACTGTCTCCAAGACTTGAAGTGAGGCTGGTGGGGGGAAGGGGAGAGGAAGTGGTCGGACATGTAGAACAAAACACCTCAGTGCTTTTGCGACAAGAAGATATCGGCCTACCTAATGACTCACAAGTGCACCTGAGGAAGAGGGAAATGAGTCCTAATCTGCCTACAGGATTCTTTGCAATGAGGGCAAAGGCTAAATTTTACTGACTGACCCAAAGACCTTATGGAGCTATACCCTAGAGGACAGGGAGATTATGCCCATATTCAAGGTTCTCTAGCGCAAAACTGAAGAGTGTTGATAAGAACACGGAAAACCTGGGCTTTGTGACCAGCCACGAGAGAGAAAGCACAAGCTGCAGAGAGAAGCTGAACTAGGTTCGAATTAGCTTAAACAGCAAGGGGGTGGAGCCACATGAACCTGAGTCAAAAGGGGCAGAAGCTAGTTTCAGATTGAGAAACAGAAACAACAAGCTAAAATTTTGTTTTATTAAGACAAATGAATGAGTCAAGCCCAAGCAATTGCACAGACACAATAGAAGGACAGAATAGTAGTTCTGTGGTGATGTTCTGGAGACAAAGCTCACAGTTTGAAGCAATTGGTTTAGTACATGAAATGTCTTCAAAACAACAAATGGCACTTGGCTTCATAATTAGCAGTTCCGGGGTCCTTCTAAAATATGAATCAGGAGGAGACAATTTGAAAAAAACACATTAGTTGGAGTTCATGTTCTAGTAGACCTATGTGGGTTGTCAGTGTGTATTCCAGTAGCTCATTATGATTTATCTTCATCACCCATAGGCCAAAATTACCAGACTCCAATTACTTTGCTTTCGTGTTCAAGAGAAAAAAATAAAATGTCAGGCCTACCACAGAAGATGGTTTAAAATGCCCGAGGTAAAGAAAGTAATCTACTGTTTTCTAACATTCACTGCCTGAAAGTCTTTCACATTAACAACCATTCATACTTGTTTAGTGCAAAACAATTGCTTCTATTTCTCTCATCAGTAACATTAACTTCAATTCAAATTTAACACAGAAAATTAAAAAAAACAAAAACAAAGTAAAATTCACTGAGCCTTGACAAGGGCATGTGAGTTATGACAGAAAACAAAGCTCTTGAATTTATCTGCTTTAATGTGTTAATTTTGAAATTTCAATTTTCAAAAGACATATCTGATAACTTGCAGTTATTTCCTATCTCAGTGAAAGTAAGAGACGTATGTAGACGTTTACCAGATTCAAATTACAATACTACCCCTTATATGAGAACTGCATAGACAGAAAAATAAATGTATTTAATTTAAACTAAGAAATTGTGTGGTTATTTATGACTATAAGTTGAGATCTAGTTACACAGTGAACAGCATTAAATACCTTAATATCCCTTCACTATGAACAGTTAGACTTGTACACCAGACCATTAATTTCCAAATAGTTTAAGGCTTACAAGGTTAACATTAATAATGGGAAGGGGAAGTAGATTAGGTAGTTAAACAACAGTAAGTATCAACGGTCCACAATAAATACTAAGGAGGACATTAGTTTTCATCTTTAGGTTTTATACCACACCCAATCACAAAAATGTCAGTTACCTTTGAAAGGAAGCTATGCTAAATTAAACAAAAAAGCCGCCCCTCCCCTTTTCTCCAGCATGCAGAAGATTAACATGTACAGGTTGAACCACACCATAAAACCAGAGTATGTTCCAAAAGGTTTATTTTCATCTGTTTATGGATTTTCTGTTTTGCTTTTGTGGAGCCAGGCAGGAAAAGGAATAGATATAGAATGTGGTGGCTATGGTGGATCCAACCACGTTTAAAACAAATTCGTACTGTAGTCCTCTCTGGTGCATAAAGTTCAGTCCAAGAATAAGCCAGATCAACCCTGAATGTGATACATTAATGGAAGTAATAAAGACTGAAAATACACAGTTAATTCTGAGTACTCTACATTTATTGTTTATAAATTAGCAGTAAAAAAAATTGGAGGCAGCAATTAATGTTGACAAGTTTTGGGCAATAGCTTACAGACTAAGTCCCTACCAACTGGGTTGATAAAGGCATGATGTCCAAAATGTAGAAAAATGGATCCCTTTAAATAATTCATACACCTTGAATTTTCCAAAGTCTCTCTTAAATACAGCGCAGACTCTATTTTTCTACCTTCCTCTAGATATGTCTAAACACTATCTAAGGAACAATTCTATTAACATCTACTGCAGTTTGAAAAGATCATTCTGTAACTTGAAAAACAGGCATGGGACTTTGGAATTACCATACAAATTAGAACATAGTTACTCCTGGGGGAAATCTATGCCAAAAAAAATAAAAATAAATAAAAATTTAGTACACATTTTAAAATTCTGTGAAATGCTTCATATTTTATTCGCCAAAATAACACAATATAAATGACACCAGTTTCAATTATTTTGGTAATTTATTTCAAAATACCTGTCAGCTAGTATGTCTGTAAAAATACAGACAACAAAAAAGATTCAGGAAATGTTTTTTGACAACTAGATTCCCAACTAGGCATATTAATACAGAACTTTGAGTAATAATTCATTTAAACTACAATACAGAAACATATTTCTGGCACCTCTCAGAAGCAGTGCAAAGGTTGGGGGGAGTCAGGAGTAACAGAGGAGCCTCGGGAGAAGGAAATAATTGCTGGGAAGGAGCCTCGGAGTGAGCCTGGAGGGATGTTGAGTGTGGGTGGGAGAAGTATGAAACTGGGGGCAGGGGAGGACTGGTGGCGGGCAGATTGTTGGGGAGCCTAACTCATGCAAACTCTGGCTGACCCCTAGTCTCTCCCACTCTAACAGGCACTTCTGCCCCTGCCCCCATGTCCCTGTACACCCTCCCCCCCATCTCCATGTGTCCCTGTACCCTCACTCAGTCCCCTTCCTCCCCCATTCCCATGTGTCCCTACACCCACACTCATCCACCTCCTACCCATATGTGCCTGTACCCCCACCCAGCCCTCCACATTCCCATGTGGCCCTGCACCCCGATTCCCATTCAGTTCATGCCTCAATGTTGTCACCCCACTAACTCCTGTACCTCTTCCCAGTCTGTTCCCACCTAGCCCTTCTGAAACCTAGTCTATGTGACCTCCAGCAGTCCTGTGTGCCCAACTCTGTATGTCTCCCTCATATCCCATGCCTCCTCACCTTGTCCCGCAAGCAGGGCACTCTGAAAAAAAAAGCAGGCACTGCCCTCTCCCAATCTGTGGCTGGCTGCTCTGCTCCTGAGCCAGCTTCCCGCTCTTCTGGTGCTACAGCAATCCCTAGTGGGTTAAAGATATAATTGCAGTGCCTCCTCGGTGGAATCTATTATCTGCAGGGCCGGGGGGGAATCTGTGGGGGACATGAATTCTGTGTGTGCACTGTGGAACAGAATTCCCCAGGAGTAAACCCAGTTTAAAAGAAAAGAAAAGTAATAGTAGTAGTTGTCATCAACAGATCTTAACTGCTGGGTAACATCTGAGATATCTTTATTATTTCTACTTAGGGCTTGGCTACACTGGCACTTTACAGCGCTGCAACTTTCGCGCTCAGAGGTGTGAAAAAACACCCCCTTGAGCACTGCAAGATACAGCGCTGTAAAGCCTCAGTGTAATCAATGCTGCAGCGCTGGGAGCGCGGCTCCCAGCACTGCATGCTACACCCGTAGAGGATGTGGTTTACGTGCAGCGCTGGGAAAGCTGTCTCCCAGCGCTGGCGCTCTGACTACACTCACACTTCAAAGCACTGCCGCGGCAGCACTTTGAAGTTTCAAGTGTAGCCATACCCTTACAGTCTAGTGGACTGAGCATGGAGCTGTAAACTAGGAACTCCAGTGTTCTAATTCTGGCTTTGCTGCTCATGCCCATTTATAATCTCTGTATGCCTCAGTTTTCTCACAGATAAGTATTATTTTGTAATTCATTTATTGCAATTCATAAAAGATGCATATTCCAGCATTTAGGCACTTTTGACATCTCTCAATAATGTAACACTAAGATAAATGCAGCAATCAAAGGTACCCATGCCCCAACTCTTTGGGTTGCATACAATCATAGAAATGTATGTCTACAAGTCACTTTGAGAGTCATCTAGTCCAGCCCCTGAGCTAAGACAGGACCAAGACATGACAAGCGTCTTCTTGACTGGCTATAAACAATCTCAGCTGCCTTAAAATAACTGCACCCTCAGTTTCTCCAGAGACAGTGTCTGAGAATGTTTTTGCTTGTGCATAACCTTATTTTTCACTGCTTGTCTTCAAGCCATAAACTCTGGGCATCAAGCAACGCAGTGGTAACTGGCAAGAAAAGCTGTAAAGTTTAGTTAATTTGACTCTCTCTATTAATAATATTTTTCTGACAATTGATAATAATTAAGGTTAAGATTTTGTCAAGATTATTTTTAGTAAAAGTCATGGACAGGTCATGGGCAATAAACAACAATTCACAGGATTTCGTGACCTATGACTTTTACTAAAAATAATCGGGGCGGGAGGGGAGGGGGAAAGAAAGGGAATGACAGCCCAAGTCCCACTGCAGTGGGGAGGGGAACTGGACAGCATGAGTCCCAGCCACAGCAACGCACAGCCCTGGCTCCGGTCATAGTCATGGGCAGGGATGCACAGTCCCAGCTCTGGGCCTAGACGAAGTTGCAGGGTTGAGGCACACAGCTCCAGCTGCAGCCGCAGCCGCAGGCACACAGTCCCAGCTGCAACCAAAGCCGTGGGGCAGCGGCGCACAGTCCTGGCTGTTGACAGCTGAAGCCAAAGAAGTCATGGAGGTCTGGTAAAGTTACGGAATCCGTGACCTCCGTGACTAAATTATATCCTTAATAATTATTATTCTGTTTTTGACAAAGGCAAATATGACTCTCCAACAGTGTTTGAGTTTTGTCTCTTTCACATTCTGGGAAAATAAAAGGAAACCTCATTTTTCAAAGGCCAAGTATCTTTAACGGGAAATTACTGGGATTGATTAGTTACCTCTATCACATTTGCAGTAATTTAATCAGTTCTCTCTTTCGATCAACCCACATCAGTAACTTCTTGAACTAAATGAGGTTTAATGGTATTATGTACTCTTGATTCAGTTCATGTTTTCTCTGGAAATTACACTAAGCAGTAACATGCACTTTTGGAAAAACAAACTACTTATGAATAGTTTATTCATTTGTGATTTTCCATGAACTACTTGAACTGTTTAATTTGGAAAGGCAACATGTGGATTTTCAGTACTTTATCCCATTTTTTGCTATCAAACTGACATAAAATATTTTCAGATTGCAGCTAGTGAAGGCAACCCCTTTTCATAAAATCTTTTGAAAAGTAAAGAAGATGACACTTTACAAATTTGGAATTATTCTTTTTCTATCAGGCGAAGTATAAAAATTCTTAAGTAACAATAATGATAGTCTATTTTGACATTTCCTATGCATTCATCACAAATGTAGGCAGTGAGGTTGAGTTGGTCATGCATTTCTGGGCGATTATTATAAATCTTAGTCCATATTCTGTGGCACCAGCCAAAGGCTGTTAACTCACCACCAAGGAAACACAATCATCTCAAGAACTATGCTGCCTGAAGTATCCTAATGTTATGAAATAGAATTTCCAAATAAAGTGTCCAAAACGATATCCAAACAGTCATATCTGTGGACATAATAGGCACAGCTGACATAGGTTTGACATGACATTACTAGCACCCAATTGTAAAGCTCTATTTATACCCAGAATTCTCTAACCATTTCACATCATGAACTGATTGACACATTTCTGCCAGATCACAAGGGATTATTCACTTGCAAAAGAAACTGGACAATGTTAGTAGTTTTAGGCATGCTATTTATGCTTAAAGGGGCACCATTAACTTAAAAAAAAAAAATCACACTTCTGTGAGAAAAATAGACTGCATAGCATTTCAAAAGTAGCCAGTGATTTTGGATGGCCAGCTTGTAATTCCTTGAAAGGCCCTGATTTTCAAAAAATGCTGAGCAACCCATCCTCTGAAAATCTGGCTTCTTTAAGGGATCTCCAGGTGGACATTTATACTATTGAGACATCTAAAATCACCAGTCACATTGAATTATTTTTAGTTTGTCTGTCTTCGGTACAGATAATGTTTTTGTTTCCTCTGAAGAGTCAAGTTTATCAGTTCCTGTTTCGCACACAGCAGCAGAGAAAAAAAATATTTTAAAAAAATACGAAAACATGATTGTAAATCATGTATATTTGCAGGGAGACTCAGCGAAGATGTAGCAGAGGCTAGAGACTGAACATGTCAGGAAGGGGGAAAGTAAGTATTGCTGCTGGTATTGACATGAAATACATCATGGTATGAAGGACTAGACGGAGCTGCAGACTTCTCCTGATTCATTGTACCTCACAACTGTAGATGTATTTCAATTTCCAGCTTCAGGATTAGGTACTTAATTAAAAATTGAGATCCTGGTACAACATGGAAGTGGCCAGTGAAACCCCAGGTATGTTTTTCTCATCAGATATACATGTGAAGTGGTAAAGCACTTCCACAGCATTTCCTTCCATACAAGAGGAAAATGGCCATAAAACAAGAAGAAACTGAGCGTGACACTCCTGCCCCGTTTTCGGTCTCTTTCTTTGCCAGATATTGCTTTTTGAAAAGCATGGTCAGACCCTCCAGAAATAAGGGACACAGGACTGGTAGTTGAGAAGAAAATCTTCCAAATATTTCACTCAGCCACCCTCTCCCTTCCTAATCAAACAGAGCTAGCTTCACGAAGACTGTAAAGCTAGTTAATACAGCCAAGAGAAGCTAGATGAAAGGCAGAAGAGCTGAGATGATGTCAAGGGCTATTCTGTAGCGTAAGTGTAAAAGTAGAATCTGAGATGAAACTGAGTGGAGGTGATTTTGTTCTGAATACATTTACCCTGGAGCAGATCAGGCTAAGCAACATAATGTTGTAAAATAATTTTCACCTCTCTGACACTGCAACAGGGAGAAGATGATTTTAGTGACTCACTTTGCAAATACAAAGTAAAGAGGTGCAATTACTGTGGATATACCATAAGCTGCATCAACAACAAAATAAGCACAGATTTATGTGCAGTTAACAGTTAAATAAATAAAAACTAAACTATTTTAGTGCAAATTAACATATTTGTTGGCAAAACGTTTTATAAAGTACATAAACTTTACAACTTAAATTTCTATACCAACAAACAAACAACCCAAAGTACCGCAGTTTGGCTTGTCATAAGAAGGCACTAGGGTTAACATTTCATAATTTTACAGAAGTGTAATACAAATTTGTTTCCCATGTATCATATTCAAGCCTTTGTTATTACGAGACACTTGTACTGCTTTTGTCAACATAAATTAGACTTTCACAGATTTTTTTCCACGGGAAGACTGTTATATGAAGGTTAAAGTAGCGTAAAAAATGGTATCTTGCTAATATATTTTGCAAGTATAATACAAAACAGATTAAATAAGCTTGTAAGCGTCGTCAAATAATTGTATTTCATTATGTATTATGCCAGATAATTACAAATCAAGAAAGTCTGAAAAGCTATGTCCAACAATTTGTACTTAGAGTGGCCAAATCTCTGAGACTGTTAACACATCTGCAAACAATTTAAAAAAAAGTTGCATCCTGTCTATTGAAATATTAAGCTTGTAACAAATCTTTGTTCATGAAAACCCAAACAGCAGAGAGAATCCTTCCAGGATTCCATCATCTGCATTGCTTGCATCATCACTTCAAGGTCAGGTTTCCCTACAGGTGACTAGATGTGCACTAAAGGAGGAATTTGGTTTCAAAGAGATCACTAAACACCACTCAGTAGGAGGGAAAAAAAGTCATAAAACAGGTTCTTGGAAAAGTAAGATTACATGTAGTATCCTGCCTTTATGCATCTACACTTTGGGATGCAAGCACCCATGGTAACACAGTAATCAGGACCTTTCAGAAAGCAATGTTCAATGGTGCTGCATAAGCAACCTCTCACAACTAAATATTAAGACCTGATGATACAAAAAAGAACCATAGTTCCCAGTTCTCACAGGTCCATTCCATTTGTACAAAGATTCCTCAGAGGACTCCAAAGAAACAGAGGGTGGAGAACAGTAATCTGAAGAGAATTCCACACTTCAGTAACCTCTCTGTTTCCTTTGATAACTAGTTCTCTCTGAATATTTCTTTCTTAGGAGATTAACTGGCACTATAATCCCTAAAGGGCTGTGGAAGTGGAGGGAGGGAAGCGGAGGCTACAGTGTTTTAATGACTAAGACTCTCTAATGAAATACTGTTATATAGAAGATCACCAGCCAGCCAAGCTAGCTAGCTCTCACTCTTCTGGCTGTGTTATAACTACCACAAAAGTTATAAAAGTTGATAGGAAGAGAACACCAAGATTTTCAAAAGTGACTAGCGATTTTGGGTGCCTAACTTGGAAGTCCTTGAAAGGTCTGATTTTCAGAAAGCACTGAGCAGAAAGCAACTATCCTCCCAAAATCACATCTCCAATACCATTTAACCACTTTTGAAGGTCTTGAAAATCATGAAGAGTCCTTTAAGAAATTATTTCACATGAAAGAGTATAAAAAGAGAACTTACATGGGCATGTGATATCATCGGTAGCTGTCCAAGTGAATGGTGAATGAGACTAGAGATGAGCCTGCCTTCTACAGGTGGAGAAAACAGTCCATGTGAGGGAGTGGGACTCACCACCGTGGTGCCTCCCGCTGGTCGCTCCAGGAATTAGCTCAGTCCTTGGTGGAGCGCCCTCTGCCAGTGGTGTCCCGTCCGCAATTTGTTCCTCGCTGTTGTCTGGACTTGTGTTGCTTCTCGCTCGGCGGCGTCCTTTTCAGGACACTGCCCTCCAGCAGTGCCCACTACTCCGGTCTCACCCCCTTCCGGTGGTCTGGTGTTATCAGCAGTCCTTCTCTGTGCCCCAGCCACTGTGGTCAACCACACCCCAAAGTCTAACCCCCTAGTGTCAGGGGTCTGGTGCAGTCCACTCTCACATCCACCGGCTGGGTGTTTGTGCAAGGGGTGAGGGGGGGACCCAGGGACCCTTTGGTGGCAGCCTTCCTGCCCTTCTCTCCCCGGTCCGCTTCCCCCTTCGGTCCCTTTGCACTGGCTAGGCCCTGCCCTCAGGGTCTGCAGCCTGGCTGGTAGCAGGCTGGAGTTCCCTTCTGCTTCCCCAAGCCTTCCCAGCACTGTGCTGTCCCAGGTGCTGGTCACTTCACTCAGGAGACAGACCTTCCCCTCTGAAGGTCTGGGAGTGACTCCCTGCGCCTCTCTTAGGCAGCCTTTATATAGGGCCTAACCTAGCCTTCATTGGCTGGCTCTAATCTTGGCCCTGATTGGCTCTCAGTAAGCCCTTTCCTGATCAGCTGACCGCCTGCGCAGCCGCTCTGGCCTACTCTAGCCTCCTCTCACATGGGGGTGGGGGGTGGGGCAGCCACCCCACCACAGTCCAACTTAATAGGAAATAAAGTAGCAAGAAAAGCCAAAATTTTACTGAAACATGCAGCAAACTTTTATATTTTGATCAGGGTTTCTTCAGGGTTAACTAGATAGTGCCATACTTGCACAGGTGTCCATTGTCTGAGGAACTGATGATCCAAACTGCCAAATGGAGAGATACTGTGCCTGGATGCAAGATCCACCCACGGTTCTCAGACAATAGATGTGACACTCGTAAGAAGGTTTGAACACTATTAACAATAGCCTCTGATCCATTTAGATTCTCTTACCTTTTACTTCTGGTGTCTTTAAGTGCTCCCACTGCTCATGACACTCTTCTTGGAATAAAATACGTTACCAAAGCAGCAATCCTCAGGGAGCCTGACTATAGTTATGTCTGCTACCACATCTTCCACCCTTCAGTTCAGCAGTGGAATTTAGCTATATAGCAATCTGGTGAATTGTGTTCTTACTGACATCCAGTGACTCAGATATACGGGCTGATTTATGGTACCACACTTCTATCAGCTAGTCAAGACACACATGGGTAACTGAGGAGTGGACTGACAGAGCTATGGGTGGTTGGGGCTTGCAAAGGGAGATGAAGGTGGGAGGTGAGGGGAGGAAAGAGTGTTGGGAATGGAGATATGTTGGGGAGTTGATACACAGAGGAAGGAAGCAGGATGTGTACATAATGAGAATGAGTTTGGAATTCATCTCTAGACACATTGTGAAGCCTTATCCTGGAGAGACTGTACTTAACACTGTACTTCCAATATGGAAGGTTCAGTCTTTTCTAGATTTTAAAATGTCAGAGGCAGGGACCCTGCCCCATTTCTGTTTGTATAATACTGACTTGGACTACTGGGTGCAAGTGCAATGGAAATATTAAAGGAGATCTGGTCAAATATTATTGTTCAAATTGTTCTTTAAACCAAAAGGGGCCTTTTTAAAAAAATAAAATTTCTATTTATTCTTATTTTCCAACAACACACCTGAAAACTAAAAGACTTCTTGGCTTTCCATCAAAAAGCAGAAACATTTTCATTTCTTTCTAAACTTTTTGCACAAAAATTTTACCATTTTCCTACAAGCTCTGTAAATGATAAACAGCAAATCATAAGCAAGAGGAGGAAAGAGAAAGGGAAAGAGAGAGGCATGCAGCACCCCATGACTCTAATCTAAAAGGCAGGCTTCCTAGCAAAGCTGGATCTCTTCCCATCCTTGAACATAACAGAGCACACTGTGTTGTCTATTCTGACTAACTGCTATGTGAAGGTGACTAATTTCTGAACATGGGCTTTACTAGTGATTCCTTCAGAGCCACCTCATAGTGGTCCTGTAATCTTCCAGAAAAAGATGAAGGGCAGCTTGGAAAATCAGATATACATCATTCCCATACGTTCACTATTTCCTAACATAATTTTCCTGATCTTGTCAATACGGGCACAATATTGTCTGTCAGCATATGTACTGCACAACCTTTTAGCTGAAGCAACAAAGATTCCCAAGGGACATGAAACATCCAGTTCATTCTATCAGTCTCAGACTCCAAACCCTACTCTGGAGGTCTGTCTCTCCCCAATGCCACAGTTCCTTCCCAGGCTCCACCCCACAGCTCCCCCCATTGGATCTCAGCTGCCCACTCTAAGGCCCATCTCTATTTGTTTCTCAACACCTCCCCTACTTTCTAGGATTCCCTCCCTCTCCCTCCACCGGTACTGGGGAACCAGCGTAGGCAGCAACATGATTGCATTCCCACCACAGTGCCCTCATGAAAGGGAGAAGGAAGAAGAGCAATCACTTCCTCCTGCCCTGCAGTCTGACCTGTTACTGGAAAACTCTGGGATGTGGTCTGTTAACTAAATAGTCCATGAGGGAGGAGAGGAGTTGAACAGAGTGAAGCAGCTCCAACAGACAGAGCTTGCATCAGAGGACTGCTATGCTCCACTTCTCCCAGTCCCATATTTGCATCATCTATGTGAGAGGGTGGGGGATGGATTTGACAGCAAATCTTGACCTTGCTGCTAGTTAGATCTGCTCCATCTGTATATATTGGTTAACAATTAAAGAAATATTCCAAGGAAGGAGGACAACCCTTCAAATAAGCCAGGGGCCTGAGGGTCATCAGCCACTGGAGCACAAGGTGTGTATTCTGGTAAATTTGAATATGTGTACAGTGGTTTACCCTTTAGGAAATTAAATATTATAATCCCCCTTTTAAAATTTATTTGTATCAGGTTTTTTGGGGGAGTGGGGGGAAGTCGCAGAAAGATAAAGTAACATGCCAAAGGCAGATATTTAACAGTATCAAAATCAGGATTTACAAATTGATTTCCCTGTTCAGCCTGGAGGCTACTCCAGGCTACCTGTACCCCTTCTGATGAGAAGCTACAATGGTTGCTTAACAGAAGACTTAGATAGACAACTGGAAAGGAGCTTGCAATCATCCTAATTCTATCAGCAGAAGCCTAGGAGCACTGGTCTCCACAAGCAAACTGCTTTCAAGATGCCCACAAACTCCTAGGGAGTTCCATAGCTATGGGTTTTATGTACATAAGAACATAACATAAGAACAGCCATACTGTGTCAAACCAAAGGTCCATCTAGCCCAGTATCCTGTCTTCGAACAGTGGCCAATCCCAGGTGCCTCAGATGGACTGAACAGAACAGGTAATCATCAATCATCCCCACCCGCCCATTCCCAGCTTATGGCAAACAGAGGCTTGGGATACTTAATAATGGATAACATGACTAATATGAACTTAAGGGAAAAAGCACAGTGACAAACTTTCAACACTAGCAATTGGTTTAGTACTTTGAAGACCTCAAGGCTAAATAGTGACTTCTTTTGAAAAAAGCAGTTTAGGTTATACATTCCATTTACTGGTACCTTGCTTGCATGCCCTGATGTTGTGGAAGTGGGATTCATGGGCACAAGAATTTAGCTACTGACTACCTTTGGAGGGAACTGAATCCAGCCTTCCTGAGTCAGAAGGAATACCACTAGAAGCTGGTCTTGGAAAGCAAGCAAGCAAAAAAAGTGTCTCAGATGGATTCCCTCTCCTGGCTAGCCTTCCCCACAGAAAACTAAAAGTAATGCACTCCAGTAAAGCACAACAGTTATTTGGAATGGCTACTTCTTTTAAAGTGGCTACTTATTAAATAAATAAAATATAGGTGAAGTCTGCTGTAAGTAATGTTTTTAAGCCTTCTAAAAACTGTCAGCCATCGAATACTGATTTAAAACGTGCACACACAAGGAATTACATGTTTTTGCATGTTTTGTGCCTTTTTAAGTGAAAATTCTCTTTCCAATGTCTCAGAGCATTTTAGATGCCTTTGCCTCTTAGTCACCAGCAGAAACTTTCAGGTTTAAAAAGTGCAAAATTATTGCTCTTAAGATCAGAGAACCATATTTATCTAAAGTAATGAAAGAAAAATACTCAAGGCATAAAATAGCTTCAAATTGAGATAGACCCTCCAACCTCTGCCTCCTACGTATTATAGAAACCCATTATACACAGTCTGTATTTTTATGCATTTTTCTTACTTCAGATTACTTTGTTTTTTGTGGATATGCTTTAGAAAAAATAGTTTATAGAGTTCATCCATAGAACAAGGATTAAAAATGCACAAATTAAAAACAAAATTTTTAAAAGAAAATATTAGTTTCATTTGTCTATCTGCTTATTTCTATGTATGTTAGCCACTGTACATACTATATTCTTTCTTGGTACACCTCTACCCCAATATAACATGGTCCTTGGGAGACAAAAAATCTCACTGCGTTATAGTGAGATCACGTTATATCAAACTTGCTTTGCCCTACCGTTCCTGGTTCCCTGATCGCCCCCTCCAGAGACCCCGTCTCTAAATTACCCTCAGGACTCCACCCCCTACCCAACCCCCCTGTCCCCTGACTGCTCTGACTCCTATCCACCCCTCCGCCCCACCTCCTGACAGGACCTCACCAGCGGCAGGAAGTGGAGTGACACAGCCCCGGCCTGCTCCACTCTGCCACCTCCCAGCCGTGGCGTTCCACTTCCTGCCGCAGGTGAGTGCGGGGAGGTTAGGGAAAGGATGCCCCCCATACTCACCTGTGTTGGGAAGTGGAGCACCACAGCTGGGGGCTGCTAGAGTGGAGAAGGCTGGGGCCGGGTTGCTTCGCTTCCACCACTGCTGGCGAGTGCGGATGGGATCCCTTCCCCCAAGCCCCCTCCCCTGAGCAACTCAGCTGGGGTCGGGGTGAGAGAAGCAGAGTGGGCTGCTCCTGACCCCCCACTAATCCCTTGGGCCACTCTGGGACTGCGGGGGCCCCAAAAGTGCCCTCCCACAGCTCCTGCCTCCCAGACTCTGGGAATTCTTAGCCTATTAAAGTTTATACCATGCTTATCACAATAGTAACAGAATCTCTCCCTTCTCAGCCTTTTTCTGTAGTGTTGAGGCGCCAACTTCCCAAGCCATGCTCAACTACTGCTACACCCCAGGCTCTGCCCCACTTTACCCCTTCCCCCACCCCTCTTCCACCACCAGCAGCGCCTCCTGCACACTCCTGAACAGCTGATCGTGGCGGGCAGGAGCGGGGATGGAGGAGGAGCAGCTGATCGGCAGGACCTGCTGGCGGGCAGGAGCTGAACCATTATTTTTTTCCGTGGATGCCCAGTCCCACAGTACCCACGGAGTTGGTGCCTATGCCTGCAGCTCTCCTTTAGCCTCCTCTCGTGTCCAGGTTTGTCCCATACATGCATTTTAGGGGCAGTAGATGCATTCCAAACAGCTGCCTGAGTCCCATCCTTAGACTTAGTACCCACATATCTCTGCTACCAGGGAGCTCTTTGAAGCGGCCAGTCAGCTTTAAAGACTAGGCAGAGATAGATTAAAAGGAGCCCAAGTTACCTGCAGGGGATGTAGCTGGACTAGAGAAAGAAGATGGAGATGAGTAGAGATAAAAGACCAACAGGTTTGACTATCTTTGCACATAAAGCCTGTAATATTTGAGAAAGACCACGACTAGGATGACAAGCGTGGAGAAGATGAAGGAGGAAAGGGATTAGGACAGGATGGAGATGCCAAAAGTGGAAGTAAGTGTGCCTCGGGGAAACAGAAGCAGGGTCTTGAGTACACTCCTTTCAGAGCCAGGAACAGAATTTAGGATTCCCGAGTCTCTGCTGTCAATCTAATGGTAAAATGCATGCCTCCTCTTCCACAAAGAGGATGAAAATCTACTACTGGTATCAGTTATTCTGTTAGCTCAAGTTGCAGAGGTCTGTGCTGTGCTTCTAAAGGTTCCAACCCTGCTGATGAACCATGTTGGCATCAATATGGTAGCACATTATAAAATTTATGTTTTTTTTAATTTGCTTTTATAAAAGCTAGGCAGTTACACACACACACACACTCACTCTAATTAAAGGAACATTAAGGTTGCAAAGTCAGGAACTGAAAACTTAGGAAATGCCAGAATTAAGGCTGCCTGACAAGCCTTAATTCAGCCCACTTGTGCATATGTATAGTCTTTAATCAATAGTAAAATATTACTTTTTTTCCCTACAGGATCCCTGGCTCACTCAACGCACAGAATGGATGGTGCTCAGGCAATGAATAAGGGGTGTGCAGCAAATGAGGCTGTTGTTTGTAGGATGCCTGCCTCATTTGTTGCAGAAGCTGAAAGATGTGTAGTGAAAGAGGGAGGGGATTGCAGAAAAAGAAAGGACAGTGTTGTGGTTCAGACAGCTGAAAGCCACGCCGGAGGATCTATCCTTGCCTCTGCCAGAGTTCCTAAGTAGTACTGGACCAGTCACACAAATCACAACTTTTCACAGGTGCCCAAGTGTGTGTTCCTCATTTTCTGCGTGTCCAACTTGAGTCAGCTGGGGTCTCATTTGCAGAAGTGCTGAGCATCCATGCCAGCAATTGAAGTCAATAAGAGCTATGCTTTGAGCACACAAAAAATGTTACAAAATGCTAAGTTCTCTGAAGAATCAGGCCAGGTCTACGGCTCTGAACTCTCCATCCTAAAAGAGGGATAAAAATACCAGCTTGCTTCACACGAGTGTTGTGAAAATATATTAATTGTTTGTGAAACACTT
Organism: Chelonoidis abingdonii; assembly: GCF_003597395.2. Taxonomy (NCBI): domain Eukaryota; kingdom Metazoa; phylum Chordata; order Testudines; family Testudinidae; genus Chelonoidis; species Chelonoidis abingdonii. The sequence continues at coordinate 101,640,908 of NC_133771.1, forward strand.
AGATACTACAGTGATAAGCACCATAGAAAGGCCCATGAGGAAGTTAATAATTCTGCATTCAGAGCAGAGTTTGAACAATGTGGAGTAACTAAGGCAGATTTTTATTTTTTTTTAATCCTGGGTCACCTTATAGACTAACAGACGTTTTGGAACATGAGCTTTCGTGGGTGAATACCCACTTCGTCAGATGCATGTGGCGGAAAACTAAGGAAGGTTGATGGATTTCGACTCCATACGGCTAAATGCAGTGCCTTGCATGGTGTTAAGTATCAGAGGGGTAGCCGTGTTAGTCTGGGCTAACACAGCTACCCCTCTGATACTTAAGGCAGATTTAATGATGATGACAAAACAAAATATTGAATATCTGCTGTCACGATGCATATCCACCAGGGAGCCAAATTAAGGCTGCAAAGGGAGCCTTAATTCTGGCATCCTCTGAATTCTGAGAGCTTGACTTTGCAACTTTAATAATGATCTTTTAATTTTTTTAAATGTGTAGTGCATGTATTTAAGACTTATAGCGATAGCCATATGACAAATTGCAGAGTCATGCAATATATATAATTCTCTACTGTATTCTCCACACTCTCCATTTGTTTCTTTTAAAATATTCTAAGAAAATACAGGTGTAAAAGCTGAGCTAAGATAATATTAAAGTTGCATGGTTTAGCACTCAAAAGTCAAGAAATGGCTATGTGCCACCTTAACTCTACCCCTTTGTGGGAATGCTTTGCAATAGTCACGTTAAATCAGACACTATTTATCAAATAATATTTTTATCTACAGTTGTAGAAAATTTTTACATGTGTAACATCTTGTAGCTCTGTCTACTACTGTATGCCAGAGCCCACCAAAATAATTTACATGAAAGATACTCACTCAAATGTACTTGTACAATGCATTATATTAAACATACAACAGAGCAATCAAGAAAATTTGCTGGCATATATAGCTCCAGTGAGGTTTGTACCTATGTTACCGTGACAGTTTACTGCCTCCTCAGCCACTGACTTCCACCTAAAAAAGTCTGTGCTGTACACACCAAATTCACCTAACTTGCTTTAGGTTTCCGTGGTGTGACTACACCAGTAAGGGTGATGGCTAAGTTCACAAAGGTCTATCAATCTAAATCAGCTAAATTAGCTTTGTAGTTAACTTCATCTCCTCCTACATAATGCCTAAAGAAAGTGGTACTGTTGGTTGAAAGAAATGTATACTAAATGGCTTTCAAACAGCTCACCAGGTGGGCTACTGAGGAGCCACTTTTCAAATGGAAACCTGCCTGGCTGGTAGGGATCCATTAGAACCCTACCTGAGTTCAGTCAGACCTTTTGTTGAAATCAAATGGCCACTGCACAACATTTCAATGTTGACAAGTCAGCAACTTCTGATTAAGAAATTTTTGTGTCAAAAATTTTCCTACCTACACTAATGCTCATCAAACTACTGAAATGCACACTTCAGAGAGAATAGAAGTGGTTAGGATCTTACATTCAGTCTTTAATCGGTAGGTTAGGATTGCACCAACTAATTATCACTTTTAGAATTAGGTATTTCACGCCAGACAGTAAAAAGAATACTGGGTTTTTTTACATGAATACTATATTATTTAAACTTTACCTCTTTCTGTTCATAAAGAAAATGTAATCATTCAGTTGTGACAGTAATATCTGGTAAAACACACTCAGAGGTAAAATTAATTTACTACAAATTGCATTTTATCAGTATGTATAATACCATAACAATATCCCCAAAAAGCAGATTTTGATTGATGCGGATGTGTGCAAAGCCTCCCTATCATTAGGCTACTGCAGACATATTCTTCCACTGGGACAAAGTTAAAAAAAATATGAAATTCTGAGAGCAAAAACACCACACACACATACGCGTTCCTGGAGAGAGGAAGAAAACAGGATTACCGCTTTACCCTAAAATAGCGATTACTACACCAATAGCAGATTTCATGACTTTCAGAGCCTATTGGAGTGCAGACTCCAAAACAGTAGGTTACATCAAGGGGTTGAAGGTTCAGTGCGCTTCTAATAAATAATAAAATAAAGGCAATCAAAAATGAAGTCTCTTCATCCAGCCTATTTGAGGCACCACTGAAGCTTCCTTCACACAACTGAGTAACTACTTCCTCATTTCAGTCACTGTACCAGAACCCATTCACAATATATTAGCTGAGTTCCAGCACAGAAACAACTTGACAAGCCAAAAGCTGAAGCAATATGTGTCAAAGAGATTGAATTCCACTTTCATATTAGTACAGAAGACGACAGTGCATTATTGCTTGGAGCATGTGGTTATTTAGGGGATAATGCTAGCACCTTAGCACTGGGCAGTAATGGAAAATGTCAGTCTCGTTCTCATTCCTTTTGTGACAGTCACTTGCAATGTGTCTCATTACACTGCCAGGTCATCTCTCTCTTCAGGCTCCTTAAATATCACCTGTCTAAGTTCAGAATACTTTTTTAAAATAAGGACATTATGGTTTGTCCCTTGCTAAATAGCTAGATATTTGTTTTACAATCCATGAGAAGCTGAATTTTACTCCGCTAAAATTAAAACATTAAAATTAAACTTGTGTCACAGGAATTTTGTTCTGTAACAATCAGACTGAATACTGTTGATGAATGTTTTAGATGTGAAGTTTTATTTCCTTTAAAAAAATATTTCAGTGATTCAGTGGTTAAGATTCAAAGGGCTAGATTAACTTCAATTAAAAATTTAAACGGAAGAAGAAGTTCAATGACACCTCCCTATTCCTTTGGATGTGTACACATACCCTGGAGATACTAATCTTCTTCCAACCACATGGTCTGGAGCACTACCTCAAAGGGAAAGGCCCACAGACAGGAGCAGCGCCAGGGTTTTTGGTGTCCTAGGCGGGGGTCCTTCCGCGCTCCCGGTAGTTGGTGGCAATTCTGCAGCGGGGGGGGGGGGGTCCTTCCACGCTCCCGGTCTTTGGGGTACTTTGGTGGCGGGTCCCAGAGCGAGTGAAGGACCCACTGCAGAATCGCCGCCGAAGACCCAGAGTGTGGAAGGACCCCCCCGCCGCCAAATTGCCGCCAAGGGCAGCAAAATGCCACCCTCCCAAATCCTGGTGTCCTAGGGGACTGCCTAGGTCGCCTAAATGGAAGCTCTGGCCCTGCCCACAGAATATCTGGCAGGAGAAATGCAAGCCAGCCACACTCACGCTGAGGTCACAAGATCCCTTGCAGATCCACTACAGTACCCAAGTACAAGACTATATTTGTTATAGTGTTTAAAACCTCCTCTGCTACTTTCCCCTGCCCCTAATAGGAAATAATCTACATACATGGGGGGGGAGGGGGACAAAGGGGAAAAACTCAGGAACGTCAGCGCCCCTCCCCCCACAATCATCTATACCAATTGAGTTAAAGGAGAATTTCTTCCATTAGCTATCAGTAGCAAATGTGATTTTATCCTCTCTACAAACCAGTCTCCTAAAGCTAAGTATCAAACATATGAGCCAGTCTGACCCCATCCAGCAGAGGGACAATGGTACATATACATAAGCTACTACTTTATATTTCTGAGCCACTAAATAGTCCAAGTGAAAATGTCATGGCTGAGTAAAGAACAGAACATAGAAGATGTAGAAATGAAGTCAAACATGTCTGTGACGCACAAAGAGCTTATTTACCAAACTCATAATGGGAAAGACAAAACAAAGTATTGAAAAACAAGTTAATTGCTCACTATATTTCTTACAAACTTAGTCCCTGATCCTGCATCATGACGGGCACAGGAGGAACAAAGCGCTGTGCACAAATCACAGTGCAGGGACTGTGGCTTTATATAGTAGTGCTAGTGCACAATGGCTGCTTTTCAATGGCAGGAAAAGTTTATTTGCACACATACGTGCGCGCGCACACGCACACACGCACACGCACACGCACACACACACAAGCGTGTAAAGCTTCAAAGTCCAATTCTTCAGGATGAATGTTTCCCTATTAATGTAACATATGACATCTTCTCACTTTCTTAACCTGACTGCTGCAATCCAGCACTGTCAGCCCAAGCAATGAAATGATTTACATGCGAAGATAATGGCTTACAACAGAGTTCAGCAGCAGAGTAGAAGAGCATTAACAGCAAACCATTAGTGTGGATGAACTGCATGAACTGTGCAAGTCTCCTCTTCAATAACATGATTCGGAAACTAATTTTTTTCTTTTGCTTATTTTCAAAAGATCTTTATATTGGCTAGAGCCAACACAGCAATCACTGTTTGCAACTCAGGCTTTTCAAGTTCTAAGCAAGAATTCTGTTTGTCTTAAGCCATCCAAGAAACAAACTGATTTGAGAGCCTACCATGAATTACCTTAAAGGAGCAGAACTTCCGCTTCCAAGCTGATGATCTGGCGGTCTGAACACTTAATCACTGACATAAACTCAATCTAAAAATTATCATTTATTAAAAAAACTATTAAAATTCCAAGCTAAATTATTTAGTCTGGGAATTATCATATAAAACTGTGTAGGACCAGTGTCATTATTTCACGGGGAAAGGTGAGGCTTTTACACTCATTAAAAAAAAAAAAAAAAGTGTGGGAGGGCACTCAAAATAATTAAAACATGCAAAAAAAGGCAATGTAACATTATATTATGTTTACAGTATTACTGAAAAAGACTACTGTTATACAGATCAGATTATACAATAATATTTATTGCATGTGTTCTCTTTTTCTTGTTCCATAGGGTAAATCTAAAAAGATATGTTCTGAATATGCATGCAGTAAAACAGCACTAAAAAAATGAAAGATTCTACCCCTTCAAAAAGACGGTTATCACTTTTGTAACTGTTGTTCTTTGAGATGTGTTGCTATATCCTTCCATTAGGTGTGCGCACACCGCTGTGCCGTTCGTCGGAGATTTTTACCTGCAACACTGGCGGGTCGGCTGGCGCCCCCTGGCGGGGGCCGTATGGCACTGAATTCTACCCTGCCGACCCGTCTCCTCGTCTTCTTGTCGGCCTACTCCGACAGTGGGGAGGAGGGCGGTTTTGGATGATCTGAGCAACACATTCTGAAGAACAACACTTACAGATGAGAAGAAAAGACAGTTACTCGAGCGCTTGCTCATATCCCTTCCAATTAGGTGACTCCAAGCCTTACCTAGGCGGTGAGGTCGGAGTGAGATCTGCAGAATGCAAATGCTGAGCCGAAGGCTGCATTCGTCTTGGATGTTGCACCAGGGCATAATGGGAAGTAAAGGTGGTACTGAAGACCAAATAGCTGCTCGACATATCTCCTGAATAGAGTACTCGAGCTGAGAAGGCGCCCAACGGGCCTGGGCCTGTAGAATGTGCGGTATATGACCAGGAGAGGCATGAGATAGATCATAGCAAGTTCGATGCACGCCGTTACACGGATGAAATCTTCTGAGAAGAGATGGGTAGGCCTTTCATGCGGTCTCACCTGCAAACAAAGGATTGGGGCGTTTTGCCGGAAGGGACTGTAGTGGGCGGATTGCCCACTTTTAGGAGAGTGGGTGGGCAGGCCAAGGAGCCTGCGCAGCCCTAGGCAATCGGAAAAGGGATTGTTGTGAGCCAATCAGGGCGGATTGTAGACAGCCAATCAGCCAGGCTCCAGAGGTTATTAAAGGTGTGCCAGAGTGGGAGCAGCAGTCATGTCCCAGCCTTTGAAGGGAGAAGGTCAGTCTCAAGGAGACTACACTGCGGACAGCGCAGTTTTGGGCAGGCTCAGGGAGGCTAGAGGCTCTAGCCCTTAGCCACCAGGCTGCAGGCTGAGGGAAAGGGCCTAGCAGGTGCAGGGGGCATAGGGAAACGGCCCAGGGAAACGGAGGGGACTGCGAGGCTTGACGCCAGGGGTCCTGGGCCGGACCCAGAGTAGGGGTGGGCCTGGGTCCCCCTGCCCCTTCCTCCTTGCGGTACATCCAGTCACTGCAGCCATTACAGACATGCAGATCCCTGCCAGAGGGATTAGACTCTGAGGGCGGGTGGTTGCACATGAAGGCTGACTGGAGGACTGTGACGAATCAGTACCGGAGGGGTGCAGATGGACTAGGGGCCTGTCGGAGGGCAGTGGCCTCGAAGAGACGCCGCGAGCAGGAGCAATGTGGGTCTAGAGACACCAAAGAGGCAGAACAATGGACGGGACACACCGAGGGGGCGCTCCTCTGGAAAGAGCTAATTCAACTTACCGGCAGGAGGCACGGTAGGTGTGTCCAACCCGTTTACAGACTGTTTGGTCGATATGAAAGGCGAGCGACCTACGGACGTCGAGCGAATTCAACTGCTGCCTCCTACGAGTTATGTGGTTTGGGGAAGAAGACTGGGAGATATGTCCTGTGAGATGAGGCTGAGACTACTCTAGGGAAGACGCCAGATGTGGACGTAACTGCACCTTGCCTTGTGGAACACCGTGCTTGGTGGGCTCCCATCAGAGCCCGAAGCTCAGAGACTCTCCTAGCCGATGTGATGGCTACAAGGAAGGCTGTTTTCCATGACAAATATAGGAGTGAGCAGGTTGCCAATAGCTCGAATGGAGGGGACGTAAGTCTCGTGAGGACTAAATTGAGGTCCCAGGAAGGGGCGGGGCGTCATACTAGGGGGTATAGACGCTCCAAGCCTTTGAGGAATCTCGAGACCATAGGGTGGGAGAAGACGGAGTGAGTACCTTCTCTAGGGTTGAAAGTAGAAATAGCCGCCAAGTGCACTCGCAAAGATGAGATAGCGAGGCCTTGCTGTTTAAGATACCAGAGGTAGTCCAAAATAGTGGGGATGGGAACCTCCGTAGGTGCGACTTTCAGCGTTTGACACCAGCAGGAAAAGCGCTTCCACTTGGCCAAGTAAGTAGACCGAGTGGAAGGTTTTCTGCTACCCAGGAGTATCTCTTGCACTGGGGCAGAGCATCATAACTCCGATTGGGTTAACCATGCAGGAGCCACGCTGCGAGATGGAGGGATTGCAGGTCTGGGTGGTGAAGCCTGCCGTGGTCCTGCATTATCAGATCCTGATGAAGGGGCAGGGGGATCGGGTTGGCTATCGAGTGGTCCATCAACGTGGTGTACCAGTTTACGAGGACCCTGTGCACCATCGGGAAGGGTGGAAAGGCGTAAAGCAGGTGGTTCGCCCAAGAGATTAGGAAGGCATCCGATATTGAGCGTGGGGCAAGACCTTGGTAGAAGCAGAACCTCTGACACTTCCTGTTGTTGCGGGAAGTGAAGAGGTCTATGTGGGGAAAGCCCCACTTCTGGAAGATGGAATGTGCAATGTCCGGGCGAAGCAACCACTCGTGGGAGAGAAAGGACCTGCTGAGATGGTCTGCCAGAGTGTTCTGGACCCCTGGGAGGAAGGACGCTACAAGGTCTATAGAGACTGGGCTATGCAAAATTCCCACAGTTGGATCGCCTCCTGAGAAAGGGGGGAGGATCGAGTCCCTCCCTGCTTGTTTATGTAGTGCATTGCCGTTGTGTTGTCCGTAAGCACTAGAACACAATGGCCCTGCAGATGTTGTTGGAACATCTGGCACGCGAGGCGGACTGCTCTCATCTCTTGGACATTTATGTGCAACGCTAGCTCTTGAGATGACCAGAGGCCTTGCATGCGACAATGGCCTAGGTGTGCCCCCCAGCCGAGAGATGACGTGTCCGTCGTTAGGGATCCTGAGGGCTGTCTCGGTTGGAACGGCATTCCTGCACACACCAGGGAAGGTGTTAGGCACCAGTTGAGGGAGCCTAAAACACTCTGAGGAACGGTGACTACCATGTCTATGGCATCCCTGCCTGGGCGGTAAACTGAGGTGAGCCAGGTTTGAAGGGGATGCAGGCGTAGTTTGGCGTGCTTGGTTACAAAAGTGCATGCGGCCATGTACGAGATAGGCCTGATGGCAAGGCAAAGCCAAGTCGTCGAAAGGTTTGGATAGGCTTCTATAACTTGAACTAGTGCCTAACAGTGGTATGGAGGCAAGGCTTTGCGAGTTTTGGAGTCTAGAAATGGCCCAATGAATGCTATCTTGAGTGGCACTGACGAACTTCTTCTAGACTGATCAATCAGGACCCACCGCATCGAATAGGCCATGATGAAGGCAACATGCCTGGTGACTTGGCGCCTCGGAGCCCGACGAATAACCAGTTCGATTAGGTAAGGAAAGAGTGTATTCGCCGACGACGGAGGAAGGCGGCCATTACACCATCATCGATTTGTAAACCTGCGCGGGGCGTTAAAGGCAACGAGACCGCAAATTGAAAATGTTGATGGTGCACCATAAACCGTAGGTACCGTCTGTGCGGGGGATAAATGGCGATGTGAAAGTATGCATCCTTCATGTCGAGAGCAGCGTACCAGTCTCCGGGATCCAAGGATGGGATGATGGTCTCCAGGGACACCACGCAGAACTTCAACTTCTTCAGAAACATGTTGAGTCCGCGCAGGTCCAGGATGGGTCGGACACCTCCTTTTGCCTTGGGGATTAGGAAATATCAGGAGTAAAATCCCTTGCCCCTGAATTCCTCCAGTACCTCCTCTATAGCTCCGATGGAAAGAAGCATACAAACCTCTTGCCAGAGGAATTGCTCGTGAGAGGGGTCCCTGAAGAGCGAGGGTGGGAGGGAGGGGGCGAAATAAATTGGAGGTGGTTTCCAAATTCCACCGTGCATAGGACCCAACGATCCGAGGTTAATTGGGCCCATGCAGGGAGGAAGGAGGAAAGGCGGTTGGAAAACTGAAGGGGATCCTGGGGGAAGGACTGGTGCTCTGCTCTTGGGCGCATCTTCAAAAGTTCAGTTTGGGTCCTGCTGATGGTTTGGCGAGACTGTTATTCTGGCCCCCTTGGGAACCTGATTGCCGTCTAAGGTTCCCACGACCACGCCTTCTGCCAAAGTCTTGTCGTGGCCTGGGTGGGGGGTAAGGGCGCTGACGCTGGGTATGGAAGGACGTTCGCTGCGTTTGCGGAGCATGCATCCCGAGGGAACACATAATGACGCGATTATCCTTGAGACTCTGGAGTCTAGGGTCCGTTTTCTGAGAGAAAAGGCCCTGTCCATCAAACGGAAGGTCCTGGATAGCGCGTTGCAGTTCAGGAGGTAGGCCTGACACCTGGAGCCACAATAGCCTCCTCATTGCAATTCCCGAGGCCACGGTTCTGGCCGCCGAATCAGCAGCATCGAGTGAGGCCTGGAGGGAAGTCCGTGCCACTTTCTTCCCTTCCTCCAGAAGGGCCTGGAATTCCTGGCAAGAGTCTTGTGGGATCAGTTCAACGAACTTACCCACCGACTGCCAGGTATTATAATTATATCTGCTGAGGAGGGCCTGTTGGCTAGCCACCCGCAGTTGGAGACCTCCGGCAGAGTAGACTTTTCATCCCAATAGGTCCATCCGTCTAGCCTCCCGCGATTTCGAGGCGGGGGCTTGCTGGCCGTGGCACTCTCACTCGTTCACAGATTGAACGACCAGAGAGCATGGAGGAGGATGGGTATATAAATATTCGTACCCTTTGTGAGTACCATGTATTTCCTTTCCACGCCTCTGGCCGTAGGAGGGATAGACGCCGGAGATTGCCAAATGGTGTCCGCTTTGGCTTGGATGGAAGGGATGAATGGCAAAGCCACGTGAGTTGGCGCATCCGCCGACAGTATGTCTATGACCGGGTCTTCCGCCTCCGGGACCTCCTCCACCTGGAGATTGATATTTAAGGTGACTCGCCTTAGAAGGTCCTGGTGGGCTTGGAGGTCGATCGGGGGCGGGCCCGATGAGGTGGTACTGGCTACTGACTTGTCTGGTGAAGAGGAGGACGACAGACCCGGCACGACTGGTTCATGCAGTGACTCCTGTTCCTGAGGAACATCAGGGTCCAGCGCCAGAGCCGATTCGTCTGTACCCGCTGGACGAGGGACGTCTTCGCGGTGCCGGCGCTCTCCGGTGCCGACAAGGGACTTCTCCTCAGCGCGGACTGTGCAGCACTCGGTGCCAAAGACGGAGAAGTGAGGGCTGCCTCCATTAGGAGCTGCTTCAGGTGAAAGTCCCACTCCTTTTTTGTCCACGGCTTAAATGACTTGCAAATCTTGCACTTATCTGCAAGATGGGATTCCCCCAGGCACTTTAGGCAGGAGTAGTAAGGGTCTCCTGTTGGCATCGGCCGCCGGCAGGCCGAGCACGGTTTGAAACACAGTGAACCAAGCATGAGCCTGGGCACAGGGAGAGGGGAAGGGGCTAATCCCCAACCCTCTGAACTATATACACTAACTACGTTTACGAAAGGTTATTAAAAGTATTAACTACAACTATAAAACTAAACTATATACACAATAAGTACTAGAACGAGTGAATAGCTAGGGAAGTGGAGATCAGCTAAGCCGCGCTCCACTGTTCCAACGACCGAAATGGGCAGTAAGAAGGAACTGAGGAGCGGACGGGTCGGCAGGGGTATATATTCGGTGCCATAGCGGCGCCACGCCAGGGGGCGCCCAACCGACCCGCCAGGTGTTGCTAGGGTAAAAATCTTCCGACAAACGTGCACGCGGCGTGCGCACACCTAATTGGAATGGATATGAGCAAGCACTCGAAGAAAAATGTTTCTTTCAAGTCTCCTCCTTACTACCATTTCCAATTATTGCCAAGGAAAATAATTCCTATCTATACACATTTTTCTTGGTTCCAGATTACAGCATTGCATAGACATATTGCTGACAGTTCAATGGGTCATTCTTTAGTACTTCCTTTGACCTTTATTACAGTAATTCTGATTATTAATAATTTATTATTTTTACTGTGGTGGCAATTCAGACTCACCACCAATATCATGTCCCACTGCATTAGGCACAATACAAGTACATAGTAAGAGTCACTGCCTGCCCTGAACAGCCTATAACCAAAATGGACAGGATAGACAAAGGGTGGGAGGAAGGACATATTATCCCCATTTTACAGATGGTAACTGAGGCACAGAGAGATTAAGTGACTTGCCAATGTCAAACAGGAAGTCTGTGGCAGAGTCAGAAACTGAACTCAGGTCTCCTGAGTTCCAGCCCAGTGCCATAACCACAAGACCATTTTTCAGAGGCGATTTGGTGCAATTAGAATATTTATTTATTTGTAACTCCATGATCTACTATGAGTTACAAACTGGCAAGTGAACACATGGGCAGCACATTCTACTCTTGGAGAGCCACATTCTAGGTGATATTTCAGTCTGATTTGGCAGTAAGTCATATGACACCCTTTGCCAATGTAACACTGGTCTTCCCTTGCTGTTATACACAATTCCATACAATTTAAACACCGAAATTTCCATTTATGGTATTGTTAGACTCAGCCTCTCAAGTACTAAGGATAATAAACCGGCCATTTCCTACAGTAATAAAATACCTTCCAGCAATTAATAACATGGAGTGGAAAATTAAACTACTTTCAAAAGTCAATATTGAATGAAACAAGTTACACAAACGATATCAAATAAAAAATTCAATAGAAGTTGTATGCTTTTTAGCTGTAGACTGGGCTAGAGGACAAAACTAGGGACATGGGAACAGGAACAAATGAGAGTCAATCAAAACACCGCCACTGATTCAATGTGTTCCTTTGAGAAAGTCACTTGATTAGTAACAGGCTCTCTATCCAATCAAAGGAGCTAATACTTGTTTACCTCACAGAGTGAAGTGAAGATTGTTTTATATTTTCAATATTTTAAAATTTCTTCAAAGTCTCTATCATTTCATCTTTGTCATCTTAAGAATGGTCTCTTATATGAAGAGTCAACTTTGATTCTACAGGATGGAGAACTAAAATGCAGAGTGATCCTACACGGTTTTCTTCTTGAACCAATCTGACAGGCTTTCAAGAATCCAGTTTGGGAGGCTTTTACCAAGCTTAAATTATTAAGGAGAGGGCCAGGGGTTTTGCTTCCTTCCCTAAGAGGTATTATTAGTTAATTGGCTGAATTTGTAAAAGACATCCAAAAAATTCAGGCCCCAACCCCACAAACTTCCAGACATGCTTAACTCTGCACTTTGAGTAATCCCATTGATATCACAATGTGTAAAGTTAAACATATGCATCAATCTCTAAAGGATTGAGGCCTGAATTAATACCTTTGTGAACTCACTGGATAATCACACCTTCAAGGATCATGTAACCGAAGAGTATGAGTTCAGTGGTACACTAATTCCTAGATTTGTGAGGCCAGAAGGGACTATTGCAATCATCTAGTTTAACATCCTGCATAACAACAGCCACAGTACTTACCTGAATTAATTACTGCTTCAATTCCCATTGTTGTGGTTGAACTAGAGCATATTTTTTAGAAAAATATCCAATCCTGATTTTAAAATTTCCAGTGATGAAGAATCATTGCAACCCTTTTAAGTTTTTCTAATGGCTAATTACTCTCACTGTTAAAAATTTGCACCCATTTTCTGTCTGAATTTATCTAGTTTCAATTTCCAGCCACTGGATCTGGTTATACCTTTGTCTGTCAGACTGCTCTCCAGTTTCTATTCCCATGTAGGTACTTCTAGACTCATCATATCACCTCTTAACCTTCTTTTTATTAAGGTAAATAGACTCAAGGAACTCAATGTCTCACCATAAGGCATGTTTTTTTAATGCTGTAATTATTCTCATGGCTTTTTTCTGAACCCTCTCCAATTTTTCAAAATCCTTCTTGAATTAGGGGCACCAGAACTGGACACGGTATTCCAGCAATGCCATATATATATGGGTGGCGGTGGAAACAAACTCCCTACTCCTACTCACGAGCTCCCTGTTTATACATCCAATGATCGCATTAGCTCTTTTGGTCACAGCATCGCATTGGGAGCTCATATTCAGCTATTAACCCCCATGAAACCTAAGTTTTTTTTTCTCCAGAGTCATTGCTTTGCAGGATAGAGTTTCCCAATTCTGTAAGTATGAGTAACATTCTTTGTTCCTGGATCCATGACCTTACATTTGGCCATCTTGAAACATATTGTTTGCTTGTGCCCAGTTTTAACAAGTGATCCATATCACTCTGTATCAATGATCTGTCTTCTTCATTATTTACCACTCCTCCAGTATTTGTGAAGTCTGCAAAGTTTATTAGTGATTATTTTACGTTTTCTAACAGATTATTAATAAAACTATTAAATAGTGTAGGTCCAAAAACTAACCCTAGTAGAAACACAACCTTTAAACGATTATTTCCTCTTTATAATTACATTTTGAGACCAATTAGTTAACCAGTTTTTAATACATTTAATGTATGTCACGTTGATTTTGTATCATTCTAGTTTCTTAATCAAAATCTAATGTGGTACCAAATCAAATGTCTTACAGAAAGCTAAGGACATTACATCAACAATACTACCGTTATCAGTCAAACCTGTAAACTCATTAAAACTTTTTATCAAGTTTGTTTGACAAGTTCCATTTTTATAAGTAACAACGTACCAAGTGTTTCAGTGGAGTCTTCATCACGGGGCACGTCTACACTATCCGCTAGATCGGCGGCCAGTGCTCGATCTATCGGGGATCAATTTATCGTGTCTAATGTAGACGCAATAAAATCGATCCCCAATTGCTCTGCCATTGATTCTGGAACTCGACCATGGCGAGAGGAGGAAGTGGAGTCAAGGGGGGAGTGCCAGCGGTTGACTCGCCGCCGTCTTCACGGCCAGGTAAATTGACCTAAGATACGCCAACTTCAGCTATAGTATTCGCGTAGCTGAAGTTGCGTATCTTCGGTCGACCCCTCCCTCCTCCTAGTGTAGACTTAGCTACTGGCAATTTTTTTAGAAAAAAACATCTTGATTTACAAATGGAACTAATTCAGGGATGTCCTCCTTTCTAGTGTTATAAAGGAGGTTAGATTAGAGGATCACAATAATGTCTCCTGGCCGTATAAATGTATGAATAAATCTATGTTGATTGGCATTAATAATATTACTCTTTTTATAAATTGCATTCTGTACGAGCCATTCCATTATATAGCCCAGGATCAAAGTCAGGCTGACTTCACCTAGGTCATCTTATTTACCCTTTTAAATATTGACACAATATTAGCTTTCTTCCAGGCTTCTAGAATTTTCCCAGAGTTACAGGAGTTATTGAAAATCAACATTAATGGTCCAGAAAGCTTTGTGGCCAGCTCTTTTAAAATTTTTGGATGCAAGTTATCAGAACCTTCTTATTTAGAGATTTCTAACTTCAGTAGCTGCTCTTTAACATCTTTGTTAGTTACTGTTCGAATGGAAAGAATCTAATCATCATATGATGAGAATATCATCTAGCCTTTTCTCCAAATACAAAATAAATTCATTGAGAAATAAAACATATTGAGAAAGTATCATTTATTTTATTCTGCTTGAGGAAGGCCAAGTCTGAATCAGGGAAAAGAGCAATATTAGACTCAGAAAAAAGGTGCAAAATACAGAAGTACCCCACTTCAATAGACATGACCCATATGAGACAATGTCAGCAGGAATGAGGATTGGGAGGTTTTCAGATGCCCTCCCCACACCCCTTCAATATGGGGATGGGAGGGGGACTAACTCACTCAAGTCTCATCCAGAGGCATACTGCCATTTGGGTGGCAGGAACAAAGGGTATTACTCTAGTATTTCTTAGGCCTGGTCTACACTACACAGGATAAATCGATCCGCGATGGAGCGATCGCTACCCGCCAATCCGGTGGGTACTGTAGACATACTCTTACAGAAATAAAGAAGTGAGAGGAATTAGTGCCTGAATGGGAACTCTGATCTGACTAAGAAACTTCCCTTTTCTCTGCATTGTCTTGTTTTCCACCTCCACACAGAACCTTATAATCTTTTTCCTTCCCTCTGGTGCTCTGCTAATCACTGCTGGGTAAGAATGAGAAAACAAAATGCTTGATCTCTGAAACACTATGCGTAAGGGCTGCAGTGACAGTAGTTTATAAATATTTGTATTAAAGTTCCTCCTTTAATTTTTATCCAAGGATAAAAACAAGCTAAATAAAAGCTAGTTTTATAAAACTGTATTTTTAAAAAAACTAGTTCTATTTTATGTAGTTACTTATACTGCATCCATCACCATGGTACTGACCGCTTAAAGTGTTGAATGACCCTAATTATGAAAGCAAACTGAATTAAAGCATCAAGCAAAGTAATGGATGGTAGTCATAAAAGATTTAACAGTAAAAACTGGCAGTCTATTTAAGAGAGCCACATTTTTCCAACACGATGTCATCCTGCAGGTATTTTCTCTTGAAATGGACACACACCAAAACTGTGTGGATCTGGAGAAATTAAGATCAGGATCTGCACTACATGGTTTGGGCACATCTCTGGCAGCTCTCTCAAGTGGTACAATATGAATTATTTCCCTGCATCCACTTTTTTACAGCTGGGATAGAGGCTTTGGATTAATATACTGGAATACATTTTAATGCCACAAACAGTGCTCCTCTCAGAAATGTGCTTACATCACTTCTGATAAATCACTGAAGTCTAAATGTTGCTAGCACACTGTGCTCTGGCAAAGGACACCAAAAAGCAAGTGTGAGTGTGGGGGGAAGGGGAGCAGGGGATTGTCAATCCATAGCTTACCTGCGCTGCTAGCTTGCAGCTGCTGCTATGCTGCTCTTTTCCAATAATAGAGCTCTGCTAGAAACTTAGGCTTGATCCAAAGACAACTGAAGTTAACGTAAATATTTCCATTGACTTCGATCAGCTTTGGATCAAAACTTTAATGCACAACTAGTTCTAAGCCTCCCTTCGAATAAGGGAATGACCAGCAGTGTATACCTGTCACAGCTCCATGACTGAAGAAGAGCAGCACATTGAGTTGGAAATATTAGGTGCTGTAAATAAACTAATCTTCCCCTGTTCAGTCCCTCCCCACCCAAACAGCACTGAGACAGGCTCTGCCCCCATTTTCCCAGATGATTATTCTTCCTTCACCCCACTTATCTTCTTGGTCACCCTCTCAAAATTCTAGCAAGGTCTAGAAGGGATGCTCTTGGCTACTGGTTCCATCCTCCCGCAACTGTCCTGACTCTCACTATGAGGGCTGTGCCTCTGGCCTTCCAAGCTCTATATTCCCCAGTCTGCTCTGCCTTGAGAGTTCAGCACTTCAGTACTAAATCCCTTCCCCCAATCATTCTCCAGCAGGAGTCAGTGAAGCTTTGCCATTTTATGACAGGGCTGACGAGATTCACACCATTCTTGCATGGACAGAAGTTAGATGTAGAAAAAGGAAAACATGTTTCTGTGTCTTCTATTTACTAATCTTACTCATTTCTAAGTACCCAGGAGAGTTTCTACTCTGCATCTAGGGACCCTGCACTTCATGCACACAGGATCAGAAGAAAACAACAGGTGTGTGTGGGGGGAGAAGGGGAGGCTGAAGGAGGTGTGGCTGTTTAAGGGAGATTCCAGGACCTGCTAGAAGACACACCTTGGCTAGCTTTTAAAGTGCTAACCAAATTGATCAAGAAGTTCCTGTCTTTTTAACATTTATTTTTTGCAGTGCTGATGTCCTGTCCCTTAAGTCTTTAATGACCCCTTGGCCCAGCAGCCACCTGCAATTGTACCAAGCATTAGTTCAGAGTCAGTTATCTGTTTAAGAACTTGATCAGCTTTTTACCCTTATATTGTCTCCCTTTAAATTCAAAGGACCTTAGAAACAAGGAGGAAGAGGATATTTCAGCTAGACATGGGTTGGCACTGAGTGACAGATAAAAGCAGCTGACAGCTTATGCAGGTGGATTCTATGTAGGCCTCCCTTTCCAAAGCCCCTTTCAAATGGACAGGGAGGAGGACAGGGCACAGAATAAAGTATCTTCATGTAGGGACCCATAAAATCTAGAACCAACCATGAAAAGAACAGAAAATTAATCTAATTCAAATGAAGCTGCAGGGAAATTCAGGCAAGCAGCATGCAATTGCCTACGCTGGGATTTGTACATTCACACATTTTATTGAAAGAGATTTCAAAAAGCAAAGAGACAACCCACATCTCGAAAGACTATGCAATAAACACTCAACAATGAACATAGAAAGTAAAGAGAAGTTGTCATCTGTTTAATACTGATTCCAAGGGAGGAAAGCTGCTCACTGAGTCAACACTATGTTCCTATGACCAGCGGAGTTTTCCTTGAAGATCTTTCAGCCAAGTACTTCCCAGCATACACCACTGTTTAGTTTGCATGATCTAACAAGAATCTACTACTCTGCAGTGCTATATGCCTTCCATATGGGTCTCCCATTTGCGTGCCTAGGCTAGTTAGCACTTCATATATAGTGTGTATATGTTCATTAATAGAATGTTACCTGCCAATCAACTGGAAACTAGAGCAGTGCAGAGCACTAGTTTGATATGCCAGCTGATCATCTGGCATGCTAGAGCTGGACATCCCATGGATGAAGCTTGTAGATGTTGGTGATAACAGATTTCTCAGTGCTAAGTATGCAACTCTGGAATTCTGTCCCAAGTAAACATGACTAAGTGCAAACCCAGCCATGTTTAGAAAGAGCTGCAAGATGCACCCTTTGCCTAATCCTTCTTAATTGTTTAAATCCTGATTTCATAACATAGCCAGCTAGTAAATTTGCAAGGAGCAGGAGCACATGGTGTGTGATATCTGTTAGTGAGATCTTAAATGTCTGACATTCACTCTAGCAAAAAGCCCAGAAACAAGAGTTACAGGTGATAAAGAAGTTTGTAAAAACAAACAGAAACTTATAAATATTGGTGTAATATGAGCATTCTGCAATGACAAATATAAAAATTCAATATATTCAATTACAGAATTTCAAATGAGTCGTTATTTTAGTCTAATAAAAAGTTTCTATGCTGTAAATAGCAATATAAATGTGAAAATGGTAAATCAAACACACTAAAATGCTCAAAATGTATTACAGTTCCTCTTTCATATACTATAAGCCTTCTAATTTATTGATATCAGATTTCTTCAGTATGTCAAGAAAAGGATAAAGATTTTGCTTGAAATCTTAAGATTGCATTAAGATAAAGCAGTAAATATTCTCTTTCTGGACCCTTAGAAAATTTTAAAACATTCCACCAGATTAAAATTACTGAGAATTAGCCTTTTGCTTATATTTTATTAGTTTTTTGGAAGAGCGGATAAGCAACTCATAAAAGGAAAAGATTCTAGTTCTTGAATTATAAAAATATAAAGCAGGAATATCCTCAACTTGACCCTTCAGTTGCCAAATTTTCCTGTTGTCCTTCTGACAAATACCCAGTTTTGCCTCCAGCACCTTCTCAGAAGCCCACCTCCCTGAAGTACCAACATGCCAAATTCTCCCAGGCCCTACAAGACAGGTTCATTATTTCTAGCCATCAAAAATCTCCAGCCCCACTCCATAGTCTTCAACAGGACAATCAATAGTAAGAAAAGTGTAACTATTTGCAGCCAGTCAGCCCTCAGCACAAGTGATTTTTAAAAATTTCTGGTGGCCCTACTGCTCTATTTGAAAATTGCATACAATTACTTAAAAAAATAACTAGCATGTCATATTAATCTAGGTGGCCATGAAGAACTAGGCCCCCAAATGCACTGATCTCTGGAGCCTAATTTTAAGACTTAATGTAAAAACAGTTGAGATTTTCTTTGTGCTACTTATTCTCATTATGTGCTTTTTTGCTGATGGGAACTTCAGCAACATCCTGGTATTCTTTGTATTCTGTTTTTAAAATTAGTAACATGGAAATCACAAACAAATACTCCACATTCAGAAAAACAGAGTGGAAAACAGCCCTCAGCCTGAACCTTTAACTAAAGCCAAACCTTAAGTCAACGTTGCACTGTTGAACAAAAATTTAAAACATTTTTTGTGACTCAAGGCTGATTGTCATTGATTATTAGTCTCTGTGATTGATAATTATCCTGGACAATAGTAAAAAAATCAATACATATGGTTCCATTTTCAGTTTTGATAAAGCTGTAACCAGAAGGGAAAAGCTTCATCCCTTTCCCTGCTTTATAAAAAACCCACTGACACAAGTTTACTTAAAGGGTTTGGAATGAAAATCAGATCATTTTCCCTTTGCTCAACAGATCTGCATGTATTAGTGAAAATCACAAACCGCACTGAACTTCAGTGAAGCTGGAGCTCTACTTACCACGTAGATATATTAAGTTCTGGACAGACTGAACTGTTGACCTTCTTTGCCACTAGAATATCAGTTAATGAGAAAGCTCAGCTGTTAACAGTTATTCAGAAGCAGCAGCCAGTGTAACAGAACAATTTCTAAAGTACAATTGCTAAAGCATGCTAAGTGGACGATTTTAAAATACAGCATATTTTATTTCAGCTTAACACAGGAAAGACAGATTGCAAACACGCTCTGATGCCAGATGATATCCTCAAAAGGAAAATCTCACAGGAAGACATCCTTGCCTTATTGCGCAGTTAGGTATTAGGATTGCTTCCTATTAAAACAGCATCTCACTTCCTTTTATTTTAAAATGCTTATGTGAGCAATAATACAGTTAGTTATACTGCGGGAATCACACACTTCAGGTGCATTTTGAGGAATGAGATGAGGACAAGTGCCCTCAGCCACCAGAGACATGTAATTACCTCTCTCACAAAATACACCTTGGAGCATATTACTGCTCCTAGCAAAATGGCTATAGCCTGCTTAAAAATGAAAACAAGACTGGACCTGTGCTCTCAGGAACTATAATTTTAAAAAGAAAATCAAGTTCTGGTTAGTGTGTTTTACATTCTCAGTCTAATTATTAAAAAAATACTTAGTCATATCATATATTTGCCTGCTGATTATTACCGTTAATTACCCACATATGGATGTGATTTGGTAAAAATCTATATTTTCAGTATACTACAGTCACTAAGCATAGGAAAAATCATCTATCAAATTTCAGTTATACAAATAATTTAATTAATTTTGTCTGGCACCTTATAAAAGTCCTCCAGAAATCACTGTTCACTGTTTTAACTCACTGTTTAGGAGACACAACTTCTCGTTCAACCACTCTTGCCACCTGATAACTTCATTGAATGCTTGATGCCCAAACTTGTGCAATTGTACTTCAAATTGCACAAAATGTAAGATGTTCAGAAGTGAAATATGGACTAATAGATCAATATCATATTATTCTGAAATGTCATGGTATTTGTAAATTCGAAACCAACAATGTGTAAAAATCATTTTCAATCTCCTCCCAAAATAAAGCAACTGTTTATTCTTGTGGTAAAATAACCAATAGCATTTTACCAACATATTATTCCTGATAATTCAATGTTAGTTATTACTTAGAGCATAAACATTTAAAACCCATCCAGCGAATGTTCATTAATGTATTTCTTATTCACACAGTAAAGCAAGGTAGTTTCACACTGACATATCAAATACAGTGATTGGAAATAAATATTACATGGGTAATCAATTACAGCTTGTTTCAAAATTGAACCTAAAGCTTACAAAACATACAGAAAGACAAAACTAACAAAAGGGGAATAAGGATAGCTATCTTAAAAATAAGCAGTCTTGCGTGAAACAAAAACTAGAATTTTCCAAAACAAAGTACTGCAGCTAGTGGAATACAATGCAGCACAGTAAGCGACCTGCTAGTCACCAAGCTAACACTAATAGCAAAGAATATATCACACTGCTAGCTATTTCATTATTGGCTTTATTCTTGGCTTTTAAAACTTTTTTTTGGAAGAGGCTGATATTGTGTTGTTTGCTTTCTAACAGACACACACACACACACACTTCAGATAGATTTTTATACTGATTTTGCAAGTTTTAAAACTACAACATAGTTGCAAAAGCCCAAAGGAAGCCTTCCTGGAAGAGAAATACCTGTCTTCACTATTATTGAAGATGGATGAATGGAGCAAAGACCTGGAAATCATATTCTAATCTGGATCCTGTCAATGACTCACTATATTACCTGGGCAGGTAACTCAACCTCCCATGCCCTACAGTTGCCACCTTTCATTAAAAAATAGGCTTCTGTGCTATTGTGGCACCAAAAGCCCTGCAAGCTATATTGCTTATGGTTTTGATGTTTTAATATCAAATCAATTATTACTTGAACAAATATTTATCACTTTAAGTATTATTTTGATCTAGTCATTCCAACAAACTCATCAAGAATATATATTTTATTATCTATAATTGTGTATATTTTCATGCTTTAAAAATTATACCACTTTGCTTTCCTTAAATTGGCTAGCTAAAGGGATGTCAGGCCTTTAATATACCATGACCTACCCCTTTGTCTTTTTCATATTAGGCAGCCTAAGTCTTTCACATATTAGAAACAAAGTATACGCAACTGATGAAGAGATTCTAGGTTGTGTCACCTTAATAAAGAAGCTGCTTTACATTTCTATACTATATTTTTGGAGCAATGTCTAAAATTATTTAAGAGAACTGAACTGACACTTTAATCTGGACTAGATTTCAACAGTGGTTATCTGACCGGAGATAGACACATGAATCCTCTCACTTTTCAAGAGAGGTACACACTGCATAGTAAATTAGAAATAAGATCGCCTATTTCAAAATTGCCTGCAGTTTCAGAATTGCTTTAGGCTGAGAGCTTGTTTGTTTAGGGAATTAAATGAGCAGAATGCTTCAGGCTCCCAAGAAATGCAACGTTCAGTTTCAAAATAAAACAGTATCAATACAAATAGTCTAATTTTCTGGAATATAAACTCACTGACCTGGTCAAGTTGAGGACACTTATGACATTAGCTCCTAACTCTGGCGCTGACCTTTTTCCATAGTAACTGAACAGAATGATCACACATACTAAGACAAGCATTAGAATAACCTGTCCAGTTGGAATCCATACATAATTTGTGAATGGAGACTTCATTCTAACACTGCTCTCACCACTATATAAATATAGACGACTTAGAATTAAGGAACGTGACTGTCTTTTCTTACTACATTTTAAAGTAATTTTGAATAGCATGTTTGCCAGCTTTTTTGTTTACACTTGTCTCAGCCAGACCTGTCAGCCTTTTCCCTGACACATCCTGGCCAGCCTCTCTCAGCTCACTCCCTTTCTGCCAGGGCATCATTTTAACTGGCCAGGGTCTTTTGATCGCAAGCTTAGCCTTGGGAGACTAAAGCACCCTAGGTCTTCATGAAGCCAGCTAAGTAAATTCTCTCACCAATTGATGGCTTAGCCATTGCTGTTTTAACTCCACTGAAGTTGGGTACTGAAGAGGCTATTTTGGTAACTGTTTTACCTTTCCTGAATTCCTTAACAACTCTCCTTTAGAGCCTCCTTTGATTTAACTACATGCATTCAGACATTTTGTCACAGTTTCCTAGCTTCTATGATCAATAAATGGAAGCTTAAGTAAGTTGACCCCAACAAGGTGGCAGAAACAGAATATGGGAGCCAGGCTGGCATAAGAACTTTCAGATCTTTGGCAGTACCAGCAAAGGAGAACTATTGCTATAGTAACAGCATAATTACAGTGAAAACAAACTGGCAAAAATAAATAAATAAATAAACAAACAATAAAACAAAACAAAACAAAAAAATCCACCAGACCTCACCTGCACATTTGGTTCTGGTGATAAGTGGTGGTCCTGGCTGGCCAGTTCCTCCTTCTCCTGGCCTGGTAAGGAGGACACGAATCTCATACTCAGTGTCTGGGTCTAAGTGCCATAGCTTATAAGTTGGTGCATTTACAGCATGGGTTTCTGTCCAGGTCCCAGATGTCATCCGGTACTCTACTTCTTTCAGAATTATAGGCCCATCACCAATTATGGAATTAGCATTCAGCTGAATCAGCAAATATGTAGGCCCAACACCAAGTAACTGGGGGGGTGCTATTGGTCGAGGTGGTTCTGTAAGAAATTAAAAAATACACAGTGAATAAAACCAAACTTAGAAAGCTCATAATATTATTAATATACATGCAGCTAAAGGCGTAGCCCAACAAGAAGGGTCATCCTGCAGTTGTAGAGATGCCAGAACTGGGAAGCAAAGCCAGAATAATATAGCATTAAGAACAGGAGGCTATATTCACAGTTGTTATAATTCAGTGTAGCTCCATTGAAGTCAACAAGCTATATTTATTTATTCATTCCCCTGCTCCAGGACTGTGCTGGTTTATAAGATCCTTATCTGGTAACATTTCCTGAACTATTGTGAATCACTTCATGATAATTCATGTATTTTATAAGACAAAAAAATTGGGACTTTGAATTTCAAAATCAACTCATTTTATTTTATTGAGAGAAGCTATGAACAATTCCTGCAGTAATAGCTTCAGTGTCACGTTCCATCGCCCCCCTGAGAGCATCTCCAAAAACATCATTGCAGTCCATTTCAAACCTGTCAAATGGAGTGTAGGGTGAATAATATGGAAATACATCAAAGCAATTCAGAATGTTTAGAACTGGGCAATACTGACTGGATGGTGACAATGCCAAGATTAATAACAATATATGGAATTATTTATGGTTCCTCAATCAAATAACTTATCCTGGCATACATATGTCTGAAATGGGTACCCATTTCTCCCTCTCCCCTCCTAGCCATTTAATATAGTTTTAACAAACCTGTAAAGTGAAAGTTAGCAACAAGGGACTGAAAAGGTGTGAGGGAAAAAATCTATGAAGTTTCTGCCTGGAGTAGTACATTGCCTAGGAGTGATTTATTTTAAGAAACGATCAAAGCAACATGTATTTTTCCAATAAAATGAATCCACTGATAAACATGGAAGGTTCATTTTCATTCCAGATGCCACATATTTCAGCTAATTTGTTTCAGTTAATTAGGCAACAATGCTAAATTCAAGTCTCACAGGGGTTTCACACAGCAGTAGTGCAGAACCAAAACAGCAACTCCAAGCAGGTAGAGACATCTGGTGGGAAGTGCATGCAAAAGATATCTAACCCTACCCCTCTACCATCCTTCAACCCTGCCCCCCAAAAAGAAAACACAACACCTTTAAGAAAATGAAGTAAACTGTGGTTCTACCTTTGAAAAGTCACTATGTAAAAATTGTTAGTCAATATATCATTACCACGTGCTTATTCATAACAATGATGACCTGAACAGGATCTCAACTGCTTCCAAGAACGCCTTGTTACATTCTATCAGCACTTCGAGGTGAAGTTCAGGATTAGATTTCTTTGTCCCTCTGCATCTCTATCAGAGATGACATTACTCTGGAGCTACTAGATATTTTTTCTGGAAGTGCATACTTGCCATTTTTAGAAGGGATCAGATTGCCCAAATAGTAAGTATTCACAAAATTTTGCCAGGGAGGCATTTCCCATGAGCGTCCATAGAAGGCCTGCAACCAAAGCACTCATCTCATGTTACACAATTTGAAAATTGTGCTCTCATATGAATCCATGATATCTCAGAATGGGAACAGCTGGAATTCTTTTCATTCATCCTCAGTGACGGATCTAGGCCTGATTCAGTAATGTGCACAAGTTCTACACAGTTTAGTTCAGGACAATCTGGACTCTCAGGTATCTGAACTAATTATTCATCTAAATTTCTCTTCTTCTCCCTCTCTGCCCTCCGATTTTCTGGCATAAACCAGGCATAAGCCTGTTTACCTGAATCAAACCTCAGCAATGTAGCATAGTTTAATGAAGGCAGTTCATTTCCTGTGGAACTAGCATATTAAATGGCAAACTCACGAATTCTAAGGTCAGTCTTATAGCTAACAACATAAACATTGTTGGAGGATGATACACCACGAACTCTGAGTTCTGAAACTCTACAATATGAAGCTATGTTTAGAAGTATATACTTTGATTAACAGCATGATTATTACAAGTGAAACTATGCATTAATGAAACTAATATACCACTGCATATTAAATTTTTATGTTGGATGTAAAGCGTATTCTTACATTAGCATATGCATTTTGTTTTTAAGCTCTTGAGGACAAAGACTTATTTAGAAAGTCTCTTCACATTCTAATAAATTATGCATGAATTTTAATCAGTTAGCAAATGAACAAGTAATTGTTCTACAGCAGTATTAATATTCTTCATAACACAATGCACTATCAGATCCAGAGGTATGGTGCAACCAAAAATCCCTAAAGTACACTAAGAGTCAACTGAACCATGCAATCCCAATATACCAGATAAACTTTTTTTTATGTTACCCATTTAACTTGCTATTAATGATTCTCGTTCATTAGTCTATGACCAGATCCATCAAATATTTTCCAACTACAATTTCAAATTGTATCGTTTGCTTTTACAGATCTAGTAACCTGAAAAGGTTATGATTTGAAAAATAACACTAACAATTAGTGGGTGTATTGAGGCCATTATGATGTTGTGATATCACTTCTATTGCACTATTATCAGATGTATGCAACACTACTCAATCTATGGGCTTTGGAGTCACTGCATATATCAGTACACAGTACAGTGATCCTGCAGGATAAGGGAGGATGTGGTTTTCTAGTCTTGTGGTCCAGTTCCTATAGAATAAAGAGCAATACTCTTTCCAAGTGAGCTGGGAAGACAGTTTGTCCAAATGTAAATGTATGGTATGGAAAGAAATGAAGATGATAAGCAAGAGGGGATCCCCAAAGTTACCCTCTCAGAAAAAGTTCACTCTGTGTTAAAGCATACAAGAATTTAGTCACAAGTAAATACTACTACAAAACTTAAAGAGGAAAAAAAGTTTGATCCTTCATTTTGTGATTGATATAATCTCAGAATTAATAATTACTTGTCACACCTGTGAGATTATGAAAAAAATTCAAATGACATAAGCACACATTTAAGTGCACTTGAAGCTGAAACTACTTTGAAAAGTAAAGTAATGCACACAGGAAAAAATAAACCCAACTATACATACAAAATGATGGGGTCTAAATTAGCTGTTACCACTAAAGAAAAAGATATTGGAGCCATAGTGGATAGTTCTCTTAAAATATCTGCAGTGGCAGTCGGGGAAAAAAAAACCTAATAGAATGTTCAGAACCATTAGGCAATCACTAAATAATAAATCAGAAAATAACATAATGCCACTATACAAATCCATAGTACACCCACACCCTGAATAGTATATGCCAGGGTTGGCAACCTCTGGCACGTGGCTCGCCAGGGTAAGCATCCTGGCGGCCTGGGCCAGTTTGTTTACCTGCCGCGTCAGCAGGTTCAGCTAATCGTGGCTCCCACCGGCCGTGGTTTGCCGCTCCAGGCCAATGGGGGCGGTTGGAAGCCGCAGCCAGCGCATCCCTCGGCCCGTGCCGCTTCCTGTCGCCCCTATTGGCTGGGACGGCGAACCGCGCCCAGTGGGAAATACTGTCCGCTGAACCTGCCAGCGCATCAGGTAAACAAACGGGCCCAGCCCGCCAGGGTGCTTACCCTGGCGAGCCACGCACCAGAGGTTGCCGACCCCTAGTATATGCAGTCCTGGGTGCCACATCTCAAAAAGATATTAGAACTTGAAAGAGTACAGAGAAGTGCAATGAAAATGATTAGGGGTATAGAACAGCTTCCATACTAGGGGATGTTAAAAAGTCTGAATCTGTTCACCTTAGAAAAGAGATGACTAAGGGGTGGCTATAACAGAGATCTATAAAATCATGAATTCTGTGGAGAATGTGAATAAGGAAGTGTTATTTACCAGTTCACATAACACAGAAACGAAGGGGTCATATGATGAAATTAATAGGCAGCAGGTTTAAAACAAACAAAAGCAGGTACTTCTTCAACACCACATAGCCAACCTGTGGAACTCATTGCCTTGGGATTTGGTGAAGGCCAATAGCATAAATGGGTTTAAAAAAGAATTAAGTACGTTCATGGAAGATAGATCCACCAATAGCTATTAGCCAAGATGGTCAGGGACATAACCCCATGCTCTAGGCGTCCCTGAACCTCCAACTGCCAGAAGTTGGGCCTGGACGATGAGATGAAATTGCCCTGTTCTGTTCATTATCTCTGAAGCAACTGACATTGGACACTGTCAGAGACAGGATACTGGGCTAAATGGAACATTAGTCTGACCCAGTATGGCCATTCTTATGACTAGAGAGATATGAACTTTTCACAGCGAACAATTTTTTCATTGAATTTAGCTTTAGTCTTGTGTTCAAACTTATACAATGTTTTATGCAGAAATATTTCAACCTAGGGATTGTTCATGGGCTATTTCAATATGATCACTGAGTAGACATTTGTAACAAATTCCAAACTTTTCACATAGGTCACACTTGGTAATTTCATTCCCTTCTGTGATGAGTGCAAATCTAGCAATCAGGTGTGAATACTTTCATTTAGGAACTAAGGATAAGCTTTCCACAAATACTATGCACCATTGCTTAAACTTAGCCATTTTGGTGTACAATCCTGCCAGTGAACTTGGCTCCTAGACTGTCCTCAGAAAGCAAACAAAAGGAGCACAAAAACTTCTAAAATGTGAATGTTCATGCATAATGTTTTGCAGTATTTGGCCAGTTCAAAATGCCTAAAGCTAAGTTAATCACAAATTAAGACTGACATTTCATCAATATGACATCTCCATTTTGCCTACTAGTAATTCAGTACGCTCAAATCAAGATTTGAATCACATTATGCATTAAATGCACTGAGATATTTAGGCACCACTGAATAGAATAGGCACAAAGCATGAACTTTAACTGATTTTTCTTGCTGTTAAATGGTTGTGTCACATCCTTAATGTTACACATTGTGTGTTAATTAATTACATATAATAGGCAAAAAAGCAACCAGGAAAATTACTAATGATTTTAGTATCATAAGTGGTATTATAAAAGTAAAACATTATGCACTAGCATGTAAAATATACCTATTACAAGATTACTTTTACATTATTCAATATAATTCACCAAGTCCACTTTTATGTACTAACCTATACTACACACACAGTCCACATGTACGTACAGTAGCACACCTCCACCCACACCACTACGTCTCCCTTCCAGTACAGAACATGTGCCCAAACTTTGGGTGAGGGAGGAGGGTTAAGGTAACATTTATTTTAGTGGCAGCAATTTGCCAAATTTAAGTGTTGCCAACTTTTTTTTTTTTTAATTTTCTCACAATTCTTACAGTATTCAATATTTTACTGAAAGCCCCAGCTTTCAGTCAGGTGATTACATGAAACGCTCAGCATTACTTTAAAACAAGTGTCTAGTCCTCAGTTCCAGAAAAAAAAATAACTGAAAATGTGACTTGTGTGCATTTGAAATGCACAAAAACTAAAAAGGTAAATAAAAAGAAATTCATAACTGGTATTTATGAATAATTTTAAATCCATATTCAAGTCAATCACAGAAAGGAGTACACGAAGGGAGCATGCAGTAGTACTATGAAACCCAGTTACAATGATCTTTTAAGGTCTTCCTCAACCAAAAAGCATCCCAGTGGACGCATAATTGCCTTTGTGCCTGGCTGCTTGAAATCAGCAGTTGGGCCACTGCATCCTATCACCTTGTTGGTAAAAAGTTTCCACCTTTGCTTCTCAAATATTATTGTAATACACAATATGCAGCAATGAAATTGGGGAATATATGCCTCACTGAGATCCAGCCTAGTCAAGGGGCACTGCCAGCTCCCTTGCAGTCTCTACCAAATGCACTTTGAAAAGTCATCCGACCTGCACTTGCAGTTAAATCTTTCCTTGCTGCTGTGCAAGTGTCCAGCTTCACAAACCAGGGAAGCAAAGGGTAGGCCAGGTCTCCTAGAAGATGCTTAATGAACTTGCACACCTGGCTGACAACTTTCCCCACTGTGTATTTTCAACCACAAACTGATTGCCATCCGAGACACAGCAGTATGGGCAAGCATCCAAAGCACAATCACCATCCACTTTTCCACCATCAAAGCAGCTTTCATTCTGGTATCTCTGTGCTGGATGGCAGAGATAAGCTCAGTACACAGATCTGGGATGGAGCCTGCAGCATCTGAAAGTTCTCAGCAGATCATCCCAGATCTGCACTGTAGTATGATCCCATCAGTCACTGCTTGTTTCTCAGGCCCAGAAATGCCACTCCATCATGTGGAGCTGGTCAACGAATGCCTGCAACACCCAATAATTTTCATGCATTGTTTGCCATCATCCATTCCTCCTCCTTATCGAGTCCTATCTCATCTTCATTGCAGCATCACCAGCCGTTGTTGCAGTGATAGTCACTGCAATTTCACCAATACAGAAGAATTGCATGCCCTATCTCCAAAACAAATGTGATAACTCTGCTGACCTGTGCAGGATCCATGTTTCTGCCAGTACAAGGAACTGTAGGAATTTTTTTAAAAGCACAAAAGTTACGGGATAGAAAAAAAACATTATGGGATGGAGGAAAGGAAATTATGGGGACTTGGCCCCAAACTCCGATAGGTCCCTGAGCACAGTACTAGTATCCCACAATGCACTGCAAAACATTCCAACAAGCTATTGTGACAGATAGTGGTTCTGGGCCATTGAGGTGCCCACCTATGGTGTACTACATTATCTGCTGATACAGTTTCTCACAATGTGGACATGCAGAACCAGGAAGAGTAGCCAAGTCCATGCATGGCTCTAGCAATTTAGCAATTTCAGCAACTATAATGCCGCAAAAATTCTGGCAGAAAAACTTTTTAGGGTAGATATGGCCCTAGTCTTCTCTTCCTGGTTATGGTCTCTCCTCTGACTCCTGAAACAAGGTCCCCTTTGCTTATTCAGGTTAGATGATCAAAATGTTCCCCCTTAGCTCAATGAACATGTCCTTTTTCAACAGCAGCTTTTAACTGCTTGTGTCTTCTTTTTCCTTTTTTTTTTTTCCTCCTCTCTTTTCTTCTGTGGATTTTCCATTGTTCCAGCCTCACACTTGCAGACAATTCAGGAAAAAACAGTTTCTCCTAAGCTGCAGATATCTCATTGTTCTAGGGTGCCTCCAAGTTCAGAACTCAATGTCCAGGGTTGACTCCAGATTTTTTGCCGCCCCAAGCAGTGAGGGGGAGAGGGGAATAAATAAATAAATAAATAAATAAAAGCCGTGATCGGTGGCACTTTGGCGGCAGCTCTATCGCTTCGCCTCATTCTTTGGCAGTAGGTCCTTCCCTCCAAGAAGGACTGAGGGACCCGCTGCCAAATTGCCGAAGACCTGGCCGTGCCACCCTTCTCTATTGGCAGCCCCAAACACCTGCTTCCTGCGCTGGTGCCTGGAGTCGGCCCGGTCAATGACTCTTGTTGCACTGCCCTAGCCCAGGTCTGTCCATAAATGGCTGACTCTACATACCTGAGGCATACAGTGATACAGCAATTTCACAAAATCAACCAGAATTCAAAAGTTATACATAGATAAGTTTTCCAAATTGTCACAACCTTCATGTTTATATTTTTCAGATGAATACAGAGATAGTTCAAACACATCTCAGCACTTTCAACTATTCGTCTGTCTACACAAATTACAGCAGTTATGATGAGAAAGACCTAATAGCATGAGATCTATCACTCTACTGCAAAGTTCTAGCTGCCCTTCCAGCATCGTCAGTCCCATGCTGAGCGGCTTCGTATGTAGGATTGGGAGGCTTGTATTTTTTCATCAGTAAACATCAATAAACATTTATTTCACAAACAATGTCCATTGATACTAATGGAAATTTATATGTAGGAAAACTAAGAAAAATTCTGCTTGAGAAGTTTTCAGAGTTAGACGTATGGATACTTAATTTATATATTTGGATCTGTGATGCTGACAAATTGTGTTTTAACTATTTATAAAGCTTTAACTTTTTAAAATATTAATGTCTACTGCCATTAATTGTTTGACTCCCTCCCCCTCTATTGTTCTATAATTTTCCCAAGATTGTGAACATTTAAATTTATAAAAATAAAAAATGTGTAGAGATTGATATCCACTGATATTATAAAAAAGATAAAAACTGAATTCTGCCACGCCTATTCATATGATATGGGATATACACTCACGGTGACTTCAACAAGTAAAATGTACCCTTAACTGCCTTGTAACCTGTTGCTCATTGATACACAGTACCTACAAAATGTTACTATTTAATTAAAGGAATTAGTTGACTGGAACAAAAGAACACTAAGCAATTGCTTAGTGACCAGGCGGCATCGAGTGATTTATCCAACTCATATAAAAGGAACAGCTATAAATACGTCATTAATTCTCATTTGTCATTATTACTAAAAATGGGAAAACTCAAATAATTTGTCTTAAACACAAGCATTTTAACATAAACACCCAACATAACTTGGCAAAATTCAGTAATGTTGTATAAAGATCCTGTTAGTATGAACATACACAACAGAAATGGCAAACTGAACAGCAGCCCATGACACTTTGCATAATTATGACCCCATTGTATTTAGCCACTGCAACATCAGCTTTAAATTTAGGGTCTCTGCTAGTGTTGATACTGAATATGTCACACTTTAGCTCAAACTCTCAAGTACCTGCATAATATATCAAGTTTATGTCTGAAGTACAAAAAAGATTGTGCAGCTATAAAAGTGTTTAATCTTTGTGACACAGTAGTTACTGACCACCCAAAGTGCTGAAATAAGAATTATTATTTCACTGTGGAAACTGCTAACTTCTGCATAGTGATTTCATATCCTATGCATCATCATGGCATTTTATTCACCTTGATTTGAAACACCATTGCAATCATTTTATTATCTGCCCTTAAATAAAAGGAACAGTGTGTTGCTTCAGCACTGTCAGCAGAAATTGAAAACATTAGGCTCATGCTCAGCGTACATATAAAAATAAACAAGATTTTCTTAAAAACTGAAGCATGTTCTCCCCCACATCTTGTAAGCACAGACACACTCCTGATATTTTAGGATACCAGTACATGCCACCATAGGAATCAATTAGAAGTGGATGGCTTGTTTTGTCAAAAAGATTATATATTGTATTATAAAGACATTTATACAGGACATTACTTCAGAGAGTAATGAAAATACACAATGGTTGGTCTGCATGAAAGAAAATGTGGTGACCATAATGTGCTGCACTACATATAAAGATGAAGATTTTGTTCAGTGTAAATGAGCCGGTTGTAAAGCTAACTCGGAGTTTTCATCACAATTACTTCATTCTCCACATGCATCAGTAAGTCGCACGAGATCTCAACTTTTAGGTTATTGCTAGAAAGGAACATTCATTGTAGGTTAAGAACAAAATCAAATCCCTTCTTCAAAAACTGGCACCTCCCAAAAATGATTCAGAATCCACTAATGCATGGCTTGTGCAATGGAGTGAGTGAGAACAGTACATTTTATACACCATTGCACAAGTACTCATGCTGTCAAATTGCCAGTTGCCTGTAATGGAAAGGAGGAATAAAGCTGGAGGGGTAGGTGCAGAAATAGTGTCCTGTTTGAAACATTAAACCATGCAGATGGTGACAAAGCATCAGGCATTAAGATTCCACAGCTGGGTTATAGTTTTATTCATGACCAGTGACAAGAACTTAGCCCTCAGCATTTGAAGAGGCACGGCACACCTCTGAATTTGAACCTTGCTTAGATAAAACTTCCACTCAAGTGACAGAGTTCTGCCTACGAAAGAGCAGCAAGGTTTGCCTCATGGTTTACAGTTATATACTATACACTTGTTTTGTGCACTGGAACTATGCAGATGAATTACTTGTTTCAATTTTAAGTCTTTTGAGTTCAACCCAATGCCAACATCCTCAACTTGCATTTATTTATTATATGTATTATCGAAGCACCTAGGAGCCCAGCCATGGACCAGGACGCTCGGTGCTGTACAAACACAGACCAAAAAGTCAGTCTCCAGCCCCAAAAAAGCTTACAATCTAAGCAGAAGACAAAGAGACAACAGATGGACAGGTATATGGGGAAGTAGAGGAAACAATAAGACATTGCTGGTCAGCATGATAGGCTGTGGTCTCAGCACATTAGCAGCGTAAATGTCATGCCTTGTGTATGCGTTATGGCAAAGGACAGTTTTAAGGGGTGATTTGAAGGAGAAGATGAAGTGGCTTTGCAGATGTTTACTGGAAGCTCCTCCCAAGTGTGGGGGACAGCATGGGAGGAAAGAATGAAGGTGCTTGTTTGAAGGTGCTTGTTTGAAAATTTAATTCACGTGCAGTGGAGGCGGGCATCATGGTCTGACTGGAGACAGGAATCAACCTTTGCACACTGAATGAGAGACAGTACAGAAGGTGGGATTGGAAGGGCCCTGACAATGAAGTAGCTTATTTCTGATGTTCCAGGAGAGGGAGCCAGCAGAGAAATGCAAAGAGTGGGGTGACATGATAAAAGAGACAGGCCAAGAGAACGATCTTTGCTGCAGCATTCTGAAAAGATACAAGCAGGGCAAGATTGCACTTGTCATGGCCAGAAAAAAGGATGTCACGGTATTCAAGATGCGAGCCTGGATGAGAGTTTTAGCTAAGTGGATGAATAAGAAACTTGGTATCTTAGCGACATTATGTAGAAAGAATCAGCAAAATTTAGACATAAGTCAAAAATGATGCCCAGGCTTTGGGCCTGAGTGACAGGCAGGATGGTGGTATTGTCAATAGCGATCAGGAAAGAAAGTTGCGGGAAAAGCTTGTGGGGAAGCCATGTTTAGGCATGCTGAGCTTGAGTTGATAGCAAAAAATCCACAAGGAAATGTCAGAGAGACAGGTGAAGATTTTAGTTTGAAAAGGAGACAGGTCTGAAGAACAGAGATAGACCAGGGAGGTCAGCACAGAAGTGGTAGTTGAATTTGTGTTTGTGAATAAGAAGGTAGAGGGAGAAGAAAAGGGGACGAAGGACAGAGCCCTGTTGAATGCCCACAGAAAACTGCAGGGGGAAGGGGAGGGTGAGAAGGACACACACTGAAGGGGTGATTAGAGAGGTAGGAGGAGAAACCAGGAGAGAAGAGTGTCCTGGAAGCCAATGGAGAACAAGATTTCAAGAAGACAAACATGGTCAATTATGTTGAAGGCAGCTGACAGGTCAAAGAGGATGAGGATGGAGTACTGATTCTGAGATGTGGCAAAGAACAGATCATTAAAGATTTTGGCGAGAGTGGTTTCAGTGGAGTTCCTGGAGCAGAAGGTGAATTGGAGTGGGTTTAGGATGGAAATGGAGTAATGAATGTAAACAGCACATTCAATGAGCTTAGAACATCAAGGGAAAAGGGGGATGGAGTGGTAGCAGGAGAGGCAAATGGCATGAAGGGTGGTTTTTGTTTTGTTTTTTGTATTGTTTAAGATGGATAAGACTACAGCATGTTTGCATTGTGAGGGGAAGTCAGGGGAGAGTGACAGGTTACGGAGTAGAATAAGGGAAGGGATGAGAGTGGGCATGAGGGAGTTTAGGAGATGAGGTGAGGTCACTAGGGCCAGTGGATGAGACAGTTCTGCATCTGTGATGGAGGAGGAGGAGAGAGAGACAGAGTAAGAGAGTTTGCGGTAGGAGGGCACAAGCTGAGAGAAAGGGGAAGGTCACATCATATTTTGTCAATTTTCCTTTTGAAAAAAATTGTCGAGATCTGTGTGGACAGAGAAGTGGAAGTAGGAGAAGCGAAGAGAGTGAGAAGTGAGTAAAAAGTTAGGAAGAAGTGTCTGGGATTGCGTGCATGGGATTCAATTAAATTGGAGAAGTAGAGTTGTTTAGTAGGGAAATGCAGAAATGGAGGAGGAGAGGTTGAATTTGTGAGCCAGTGCTGGGCGTTGGCAGGACAGGAATTGCGTAGGATGGAGGAATAAAAAGGAGTCAAGTCAACCGTGGAGGAGAGAGAAACATGGAGAGAGTCAACAACCATATCAGTGGAAGAAAGGACAAGGAGGAGAGGCTGAGAGCAGATGAGAAGACATCAGCAGTGATGGATTGGAAGTCATGGAATACCTGAGTGAACATAGTGTGTAGGGGAGGGGCTGATGCCACAAAGTCACTTTTATTTCCCGTTTGTTATCTGCAAAAAGAATAGAAATTCTTTATTCTTTCTTACACATGTAGGAAAAAATATTTTCATCAGACGAAATGTGTTTCCAATTAGCCACGGGTAAGGAACTCTTAAACAGATTCCAAAACTCTACACCTCACATTAACACACTGCCATATAATGAATACCTGCGGGTGACAAGTGCTTAAGTATCTTTAAGGTACACTAACTAGAAATGCTTCCTTAGATATTGGTAAACAGATAGGCAGCAGTTAAGAAAGGAAGCACAGTGTTTTAATAAAGGGGTTCTGTGTGATGTAGTAAAACAAGCAGAGTGAGATCTGCACGGTATGGTCCCCCAGACATTAATTTGGAATAGTTCTGTTGCTAACTCCAGAACAATAATTATTCTTCTGTGCTTTTATGGTGCATACTACAGCTCACTGGTAGAATCAAACTGTTAAAAATGGGTATAATTTCATGTGTGTTGACAAAATTTCCCAGTCATATGAAACAACAAACTATGGTACCTAAAAACTTGAATGTTTATGGAAACTTATGAAGCCAGCTCGCTACCTGTGACATAATAGCATGCTGCCATTCTCAGGAATCCAGCTCCATAGATGGTGCCAGGGAATGAAATAACCATGGAGGTGATGGCATCAGTATGGAATTAAGAGTGGACTGAGCTGAATTCTTAAGCAGCTGATGAAGAGGCATAATCTCAGATAGGTCCCTTCTGTAGTCACACAACAAAATGATACAACTGGGCTACAAAGGTGCAAGTGGTATGAAGTAAGATGCATGGCAAATGGCTCTTGCAAGCCCATTGAAGTTGAAAAGTCTCAATTTACGCCTTATTTCCAATCTGAATGTATCTAACCTCAATTTACAGCCATTGGATCATACTAATGCAATCCTGGGATGCATCAACAGGAGGATCTCAAATAGGAACAGAGGTTATTTTACCTCTACATTTGTCACTAGTGTGACCTGTGCTGGAAATCTGTATTGAGTTTTGGTGTCCACAATTCAAGAAGGAGGTAGACAAATTGGAGAGGGTTCAGAGAAGAACCACAACAATGATTAAAGAATTAGAAAACAAGCTTTACAGTGACAGATACAAGAAGCTCCATATATTTAGCCTGACAAAGCGAAGGTTAAGGGGTGACTTGATAATAGTCTATATGTACCTACATGGGGAACAAATATTTAATAATGAGTTCATCAATCTAGCAGAGAGAGGTATAATGCAATCCAAACTCTGCAAGTTGAAGCTAGACAAAGTCAGACTAGAAATAAGGCATAAATGTTTAAGAGTGAGAGTAATTAACCAGTGGAATAATTTACCAAGAGTGGTGATGGATTCTCCATCACTGACAATTTTAAAATCAAAATTGGATGCTTTTCTAAAAGATCTGCTCTAGGAATTACTTTGGGGAAGTTCTATGTCCTGTGTTATACAGGAGTTCAGACTAGATGATCATAATGGTCCCTTCTAGCCTTGGGATCAATGCATCTATGAATAAATTAGCCTTATTATTCCAATGAACAATAACGTGCGTATATTTGTTTTCAAATGGTGATCATCAAGACAAAAACATTGTCATGCTAAATTTAATATTATTTAGAAAGATTAAACAGGATCAAGCATGACCACCACAAATATCTTAAATGCTAATCACCACACAATTGGAGACTAAGGATGAGTATTTTCACACAAATTCCAGTTTCAAGGTTTATATGTACAGAAAAAACAACTAAACTCCAGGTGGCTCACAATGGGCACAGAAATCAAGGGACTGGAGTACTTTATTTCCATTTCTGTAATTTTTTTCCCGAGAAATGATCTGCAGTGTCTTTTGTACATCTCACTACGAATATCTAAGCCCTTAGATGCTTGACTTTCCATCCCGCCCACCTACTGAGTCATGAAGATGAAGAAGTGAGGGAACTTGTACTCTAGTTGACTCAGGAATTATTTTGTGGAAGTTCTATGGCCGACACTACACAGGTCAGACTATACAATCGCAATGGTTGCTTTTGGCCTTGGAATCTATGAATTTATGAACTTGCTTGAGTATCAGGGAGGAAAAAAGTTAACCTTAAAACAGATTGCATGAGCATCTCCCATGGAGTGATTAATAGAGAGAAAATAATAAATATTTCAGAAATGAATGAACTATTACAAAAAAAAGCAGCTGCCCACCCACTCAATGCCAGATGGGCTTTGCTGGGTTCCAAAGCCTCGAGGAACTTTTTAGGGAATGACAGAAGCAAACTAGGTTTTAAAACCCCACTACTTCATCTGGACTTTAATGCGAGACAATTTAATGTTCTTAAAATTTAAACGAAAAAGAAACAATAAATGTTATACAGGAATAACAGTTTATCCTCCTCATGTCCAGGGAAATGAGTTTTGTATATGGTATACAGTATACATATTAATAGATTAAAAAGATTTTTTTCCCCATTCAAGGTTTCAGAGTGAACAGTGAAATTTACTGTCAAGTGTCAGAAACCAGAACCACAGCAGCCAAAACTGGTGCACCAGCAGGTTAGTGGGGAGAGCTGCACATCAGCAGAGGGTTAGCCCAGTCCTGAAGGGCAGGCTCTCCAACACCCTCCTTGCCACAACTGTATAGGCTAGGTGGAGAGGGGGGGACTTCTCCTGGGCCATCAGTAACTATTGGAGCAGGAATCAAAATGGCCAACAAACACTTCTTCGTGGTTTGGACCTCATGACATCACTGGAACCAGATATTTTTCTGTTTGATTCCTAGACACCTGTGCTAATCACCTTCAAATGGATCAGACAGCAGAAGAACCAAGTCGATGTTCACCACAACATGAGGCAGGAATCTCCCTTCTGCCATCACCTCTCTGCAAACCCCACACAGTATCATTGCCCGCTGTCTGGTCTGTTCTCAAGTCAGTTCGGCTTGGCTAGGGGAAAGAAAGAGCCTTCACAGCTCTGGGAGTTCCCAACAACAGGAGAGGAGCTTTGGTGTGGGACACTGGTAAATATCTGAAAAAGGTCTGTTTGCAGTATGATTTGTGTTGCAATCTGGACTGAGGACACAGGGAGGGTGGTTGTGTAGTAAGGCAGGACAGAGCTGAGTTGGTAAGTGAGTGGTGGGGATGAAAATAATAAGACCATTTTGCCATGAATGAGGATTTTAGTGAGCCTTGGAGGATTGAGGTTGGTACATATTAGGAAATATTTTTAACAAGACGTGTATAGAAACTAAGTAACTACTTTGCCTTATTTTCGTAACCCTTGTTTGCCCATCTTATTTCTTCACCTGTTGTTTTAGGTCTTATATATTTCATAAGATCCACTGTTTCAATATATGTTCTTTGGGATCAGGCTGACTTATATTTGTAATGTAAATTAAACAACAACTAAGTGCTGTGGGCACAGAATCTGATACCAGTGATTACGAGGTTTTGATGAAGCATCTGCAAACCCCAGAAGGGATGCATGGAGTTTCGGTGGAATTTATACTCAGGTGCACTGTTCATGTGTGTTATAAGATGCTGGATGCTCAGATAGCAGCTGTGGCCAAAAACTGTTTTGTTTTTTTTTCATTTGCACCTGCTGAGAAGAGTGACTTTTTTTCTCTCAGGTTCAGTTCTTGGCAAAATTCTCCATATTTTCGTCACCTGTCTTGACAGAAAGCATTCTACATTAGGCTCCACTTCTCTCTGAGGCTGAAGTTAATGAGTAGACTGTGGTATTCTACACTAAGAGGAGTTTCACACCAAAAGTGCATTACACTCGTGACCTGGGATCTGCACTGACAGCCAAAAAGTTTCCAGAAGGAATTCAATGTGTTGTTTTTAAATATAATTTGAGTCCTGGTTATCTGAGAGACTACATCTCTCCCTACAACATAGTGCACCAAGATGAGATCAGTGGAGTCAGTTGAGCAGAAGTTGTCTTTATATGAACAGAATATGCTTCTGGCAGGGTAATTTCAGTGAGGGATACACATCTTTGAAATCTGGCTCCCCTCCCTGGGATACCAAAGCACAGACCTGTTAACTTTCAGGGTATACTACACAAGGCCAAATTTTACTCTCAGGGAGATAAAGAATGAATAGGTTCTTTTTTTTCATGTGATAGGAAAGGGTTATTTTATCTGCTGGGAAAAGCAAGTTATTGTATTTGAGATTTTCTGTGAAATTTAATTATGTCCTGAGCCTCAGGTGGGCCTATGCATGGAAAAAATATATAAATAAATATTGATCTTCCAAGTATGGTGCTTCTGCATGCCTCTCTGGGGGGTTATTACTATTTAATTGTGATATAACTGTTTTTGCATTTAAATTTCATGTTGTTCATGACAGGGACTAACATTCTACATTAGTAAAATAAACCCATGACATACTTCTAACACATGGGGCGGTATCAATGATGATTCTCCTGGATTGCTGTGTCTCAGGCAAGTGAAGTGAATTCCACCATTCAAGTGTTTTAATAACACACACATACATACTTATATTTAAGAACTGAACTGGTTATATGAGAAGTAATTTTCATTTTGTTTGGATTCCTTATTTGAACCAACTCTCACCCTCTTTATTAATACTTCTATAATTAAAACTGAGCAAGTGAGCATTTATTATTCATCCAATGCCTGTTTTAATTCCTCAGTAGGATGCAAAACAACAGCCCATAAGACTGAGCTAGCAGACTGAAAGTTAAGTGACTAAGCTTCAGTACTGACACAAGAACGGTAAACAAACAATATCAACCAGAGCTATAGAAGCACTGAAGAGACGAAAAGCTACCAAGGCAGAAATTAGGTGGTACTCTTTCCCTCTTCAAATACAGAATATACACTATTAATGAGGTTGCCACCTTCAAAGATTACTAGCTCAGTGGTTTGAGCATTGGCCTGCTAAACCCAGGGTTGTGAGTTCAATCCTTGAGGGGGCCATTTGGGGATTGGTCCTGCTTTGAGCAGGGGGTTGGACTAAATGATCTCTTGAGGTCCCTTCCAATCCTAATAATATGTGATTCTATGCCCCTTCTGTATGAAACCTAGCTTGTTTGTTTGCAAGTTAAGGTTGCAAAGTCAAGCACTCAAAAGTCAGCAGATACCAGTGCCACCACTAAAGTGCTCTGTGCACACAGCCATTTTGTCTGAGGTCTGCCGGGGGCTGAGTTCTATATATGGCATGTTGAAGCAAGATGCTAGGAACATATTTTTATATTACAGTAGTATATCCAGTCTGCAATTAATATCAGAACCACACTGTACTACCTGTTAAATAGCAGGTTACTCCCAAAAGCTTAAAATTGAAAGAGATTAAGACTGGCGAAAGCATGGTCACTGCAGAAAGAATGTTGAGCAATTTCACCAGCAAGCTCTACTGTGCATAAGGCACATTGCTAACTGTGATTTCTGAGCTTATAATTTTTGCCAGATCAGAACTAAGCAACAGAAGGCATCTCTGCACACCCCGACCGCCTGCCAAATTTCAAAGTCCGGTTGCAAATCAAAGAAGGTTAAGATCCTTTCAAAAAAAGCTAAAAAGGTATTTTTATACATCAGAAATTATAGGAAACCCTAATAATGGGACCATTACTCCTACAATAAATGTCTGTAGAACAATACAAGTCTGTAAAAGACAGTTACCTTTTCTGTACCTGGTGTTCTTCAAGATGTGTTGCTCATGTCTATTCTACAATAGGTGTGCGTGCTCGCCACGTGCACTGGTGCCAGAAGTTTTTTTCCTAGCAGCACTTGTAGAGAAGTGTCCCTAGTGACCCTTGGAGTGGCGCCTCCATGGCACGGTATAAGGGGCGCTGTGCGCTCCCCCCAGCCTCAATTCCTTCTTGCCAGACAACTCCAACAGAGAGGAAAGAGGGCAGGATGTAGAATAGACACGAGCAACATATCTCAAAGAACACCAGTTACGGAAAAGGTAACTGTCTTTTCTTCTCTGAGTGATTGCTCATGTGTATTCCACAATAAGTGATTCCAAGCTATATCTGTTGGAGGAGGGTAGAAATCACAAATTCTTAGGATGGAGCACAGCCCTGCCAAACCCGGTGTCCTCCCTTGTTTGGGAGATGATCGCATAATGCGAGGTGAAAGTGTGAACTGAAGACCACGTGGCAGCCCTACAAATGTCCTGGATGGGGATATGGGCCAAAAAGGCAGCCACTGAGGCCTACGCCCTAGTCGAGTGTGCCCTCACAATTGACGGTGAGGGGATTCCCACCAGGGCATAACAGGTATGGATGTTTCTGGGGAAGTCTGCTCCAAATGGGCTACTCTGCTTAGCTTGAGTCAGAGGCCTAAAGGCTGGTGGAGACTGAGGACTGCCCAACATGGGTCTAGCCTCTTCCCCAGTTTTACTCCGGTGCTATAGTGGAGAAGGCCTCTTCTTAGCCTTCTTGGCATGCCC
This sequence comes from Chelonoidis abingdonii, assembly GCF_003597395.2. Classification (NCBI taxonomy): domain Eukaryota; kingdom Metazoa; phylum Chordata; order Testudines; family Testudinidae; genus Chelonoidis; species Chelonoidis abingdonii. The sequence continues at coordinate 101,682,185 of NC_133771.1, forward strand.
CATGGACAGGGAGCGGTGTTGACTAGTAGATGGCCCCAAGGGGTTACCGCACACCACCATAGTGCCAACTCGGAGCAACACGCTGGAGTTGAGGTCAACGCCGACTCATTCAGGATAGCTCGGAGCCTAACGTCTCTCTCGGTCCGAGGCTTAAACGACTTGCAAATCTTGCAGCGATGGCTGAGATGGGTTTCCCCAAAACAGCGTCAACAAACCCTGTGCAGATCACTCACTGACACAGGTTGCCTACAAGTGTCGCACAACTTAAAACCCGGGGTGCGGGGCATGCCCCGGCCCGGGCGTGGGGCATGCCCCGGCCCGGGCGTACTAGCTAAACTAAACTAAACTAAACTACAGGTACCATACACTGAATGAACAAACGTTCTGGGGACAAGCTACAGCAAAGCTGGAGCAGAGCAGTTCCAAAGCTCCTTCACTTGTGGCAAGAAAGAAATGAGGGTGGAGGGAGCGTACAGCGCCCCGTATACTGAGCTATGGAGGTGCCACTCCAGGAGTCGCTAGGGATGCTCCCCTACGGGTACTGCCAGGAGAAAATCTTCCGATACCGGTGCATGTGGCAAATACACACGCCTATTGTGGAATATACATGAGCAATCACTCAAAGAAGAAACATTACTGTTACAGACCTGGTAGGGCTCCGTCCGCTACACATTCACCAGGATATTGTTTTTGGAACCAATCACTGAATCCTGTGTACTTCTAAGCCCTGTGAGTCTGAGCTATGCACATGAAGATTCTCTGTCTTGTCAATTTCAGTCCTGGCATGCAGACTCCCTGTCTTCAACTCGTTCTCAGAAGAGGCTGTGGTTCAGATGGGCTCACTAAGGACTGGGGCTAAAGCCAAAGCCCGAGCCTCACTGCCCAGGGCTGACACAAAGCATGAGGGCTTCAGCCTGGGGCAGTGGGGCTCGGGCTCCTGTCCCTCACCACACCTAGGATCAAGTAGCAATTTTTGTTGTCAGAAGGATGTTGTAGTGCAAAGAAGTTTGAGAACTGCTGCTAGCATATTCATTGCACTACCAGGGCAAGTGTCATTCAATGTTAACTAGTCTTGATTGCTCTGCAGCTACTTCCAGACAGGGTTTGTGGGATATATACCCAGATCCCTGTTAGCAAATATCTGATTCAATACAACTAAAGGTCAGAATTATACATAAAGTTCATAAAATCAATCAGAATTCATAAGCTGTACATGGACAAATCACCAAGCTATCACACATACATAGTATATACAAAACACAGACACACTCCCTTCCTCCCCCATTTTAATGGGTATAAAACACACAGCTAAGGTAAATATAGTCAATCAAGTACAATAGGCTTGTATAAACTCTTTGATACTTCTTTTCACTGTGGGACAATTCTGCCCAATAAACCCCAGTAGTGCTACTGGATTACAATTACTAAACACTTTGAAAGGAGAAGTTAAAATTGCCACTTGTCTACAAACCCTATTTCCAAGAACAAATGTTTTGCCCTGCTGTCAGCCTTTGTTTCACAGTCAGCATACATGGTTCCCTACTGGTAAGTATTCTAACCCTGTGGTGTTTATATTTTGTTTGGCTTGAATTATTTATCATTTCTTTCTCAGCAACACAAGGGAAAAAAATTGAAGTCAGCCAGAAAGCTCATTTAAGCTTGTACAGTCTTTCGATGCACCTTCACAAAATATTTTCCTTAAAATACTTATCTCTTCTCTTACATTATTAAATGAAATGTTCCTATTTTTGCTTTTGATCATTTTCTCAATATATTGACTCTGTGAAAAGAAATTCCATCAAAATGCCTTTAGTCTGGCCCTTACTTAGCTTAAGTTCATACTCTTTGCTCTTAAGTTTGACACTAGCTCAGATTGCCTTGTAATATCTATCCTCCCTATTTTTTGAATTATATACACTTTAATGACATTCTCCAGTAATGTCCCCTCCTTCCACTGAATGCAAACCTATTTTCTCTATTTTATTAAATAACTGAATTCTTTAGAAGCTACTCATCCCTCTACAGCAAATTCTCTATTTCTGTAATTATATATAAACAAAAATGACATGAACTTAGCTAATATTCCAAACACAGAATCAGAATACACATTTTAACTTAAATTTAATAGTTCATTTTATGCATATCTCATATCTCTTCATCCCACTCCACCATATCACCATTCTCCAAAGCTGTGAAGCATTTGGAGATTCAGTTTGTATGAAAGACACTATACAACTTCGTACTATTGCACTGTTGTTAAGTATTGTGATGAAAGTTTTAGTGTTTTATCAATCACTAATCATTACTGCTTCCCCAGGCTGTGTTTGTGGCATGACAACTATCAAGTGTGCATTTCCTTTCCACGTTTTTGTAGTTAGCCTATGCACTTCACGTTTCTATACCTGACTGCACGTCATTAATTTATCTCATGATCTTAGTATATTAAAAATATCCTATAGTTTATTATCTTTATACTTTGTATTGTGTATGTATTTGAAACTGGGAGAGTCTGGAGGTTAGGTTGTAGGAGAAACACATGCCTTTTCCCCTTTAAAACTTTTCTAAGTCCTGGGCTACACTACCGGGCGGGGGAGGGGGTTTCAAACTAAGATACGCAACTTCAGCTACTCTATTCGCGTAGCTGAAGTTGAAGAATCTTAGTTTGACTTACCCGCCCACCCTCACGGCGGTGATTCAACTGCCACGGTTCCCCCGTCGACTCCACTTACTTCGCTAGCTTGGCAGGTAGTGTTTGATGTATCGGGGATTGATTTATCACGTCTTGGCCAAATGATAAATCGATCCCCGATACATCGAACACTACCCGCCAATCCAGCGAGTAGTACAGACGTACCCTAAGTCTTCCCCCTTCCTCTCTGTTAAGTCTGGCTGCTCCTGCTTTAGGTTACTCCTTGTCGGATTTTAAAATTGCCTTAACAGTTTAGCATACTATGATTGAGCTGTCTGTCCAGGTTATTATATTGGTGCCTATCATTATAGTATCAAATTGCCTCTGTTTTGCGCTAAGATTCAAAGCCAGGAGTGGAGAAACTAATAAGAGTCATATGAATAAGATAATAAAAAGAGGTTCTTTAAATATATTAGGAAGGAGAAAAAGATGAAGGAAAGTGTATTTTACTTAGTGGGGAAGGAGAGCTAATAACTGATGACATCAAGAAAGAAGAGGTGCTTAATGCCTATTTTGCATCAATCCTCACTAAATAGGTTAATGATGACCAGATATGCAGCACAATTAATATTGACAACCAGGGGAAGGAATGCAAGCCAAAATAGGGGAAAAGACGGTTACTCACCTTTGTAACTGTTGTTCTTCAAGATGTGTTGCTCATTTTCATTCCAAGTAGGTGTGCGCGCGCCGCGTGCACGTTCGTTGGAAGAATTTTCCCCTAGCAACACCCGCGGTCGCGCAGGCGCCCGGCGTGGCGCTTGCGGCACGTATATATGCCCCTGCCGCCGGCTACCTCCTCAGTTCCTTCTGCCGCTACTCTGACAGTTGGGGAAGGAGGGCGGGGTGGAATAATATGAAGCAACACATCTCGAAGAACAACAGTTACAAAGGGATAACGCGTCTTTGCTTCTTCGAGTCTTGCTCACATATTCATTCCAATACGTGAATCAAAGCTACCTAGCGTGGTGTCGGAGTTGAGACTGTCGAATGTAGAACCACCAAGCCAAGAGCTGCAATTGTCCTGGACTGCTGCACCAAAGCGTAATGGCTAGAGAACTGGCACGGACGACCACGTGGCTGCCACCGGACATATGTCTGTAGAGGCCACGGGCTAGGAAGCAATGAGGAGCTTGTGCTCCGTCGTGGAATGTGCAGTCACTCGTCCTGGAGAGGTGTGACTAAAGGTAGCACGTTTTATATGCAGGCCCGTCACCCAGGATGAACCAATATTTGAGTGAGACAGGGTACCTTTCACCTGTCGCAACGGCAAAAATTTGGGAGTCTTTTCAGAAAGGTCTGGTGCGGTTAATGTAAACGCCAGGCGCTCTGTACACAATGAATTAGGCTCTGCTCCCTGCGGATCATAGTTTAGGAATAAAACAGCTGGAGAGTCCTGGTTAAGGTGGAAAGGGAACCACGTTGGCGGAAGGCGGGATGCCGGGCGCAGCGGCACCTTGTCCCTGTGAAATATCGTGTAAGTGGTCCGCGACAAGAGCGTGAAGCTCAAGACCTCTGCCGAGTAATGCGCCACCAGGAACCCACCTTCACGATAGAACAGAGAGAGCAGGTCGCCAAGGATCGAAGGGAGGGGCATTAAGTTTTCGAAGAACCAGATTGAGGTCCCAGGATGGGGCGGGACGGTGACCTGGGGACTACAAGCGCTCCAACCCTTGAAGGAGAACTAGAGACCATCGGTGAGAGAAGACGAGGAAGGGTTTCCTGGATGGTCCCGAGAAAGGGCAGCTGGTGACTCGCAGGATGAGAGTGCGAGCCCTGCTTTTAAGTCCCCATAGATATTCCAAATATCACTTGGATGGGAGCACGGTTGGGTGATACGCCTTCGCGCTGACACCAGCAAGAGAATCTCTCATTTCGCCAGGGTAGGTACCCCGGTTCAGGTTTCCCTGCTTTCCAGGAGCACCTGCGCACGGGTAGACAAAGCGCAGCTCCGCAAGCCAACCAGCAGGAACACGCCGTCAGTGGAGGGACTGGAGTCGGGATGGAAAGCCTGCCGTGTCTTGAGATATTAGTCCTGATGTAGCGGCAAGGAGAACTGACCTGCTATGGACAGGTCCAGCAGCGGTGTACCATGGCTGGCGAGGCCAGCTGGGGCGATGAGAATTACTCGAGCCTTGTCCTGCGCAGCTTCACCAGGATCTTTGTGCACAAGGGGAACGGCGGGAAGGCAAATAGGGGTGGGTCGACAGACAGGAGGAATGCTCCGAGACCGAATCCGCGGCAAGACCGCGGAAGGAGCAGAACTGGCACTTTCGGTCTGGTGCGAGGTGAAGAGGTCGATTGAGGAACCCACCTCGGAATCAGAGAATGGGCATGCCGAAGAAGGGACCTACTCCGTGGCTAGGAAGGACTGCTGAATTGGTCCCCATACGGTCTGGACCCTGGAGGAAGGAGGCCACCAGATCCACAGCGTGGGTATACAAAATTCCCAGAGTGCGATAGCCTCCTGACAAAGAGGAGATACGGTACTCCTGCTTTTATATAGGCAATGAGTGTGGTGTTGTCCGTGAGCACTAAAACGCAACGTCTTCCTCTCGCAGTGAGGGAGAAAGGTCTGACAGCGAGGAGAGCCGCTGCAGCTCTGACATGTAATGTCATGACGCTCCTGAGCAGACCAGAGACCTGTGTCGGTGACCCATGTGAGCTCCCCAGCCCAGAGAGGATGCGTCTGTGTCAGGGACAGGATGGTTGCCTGGGATGGAACGGCATGCCCGCACATACCAGGGACGGGTCTGCCACCAGCGAGGGAGAGCAAAACGTCTGTGGAGAGTGAACCAGATGTCCATGCTGTCGCCTCTGAGGGTCGAAAACGGAGGCCACCAACAATGTGGCAGGGGCGAAGCGGAGCTTGGCGTTCTTGGTGACAAAGGTGCGCCGCCATGTGACCGAGCAGGCCTGAGACAAACCCGTCCGAGGTGGGGGAAGGCGAGTAGGCCCTCTATTGTAGAGCCTTCGCCTGGAACCGCAAGTGGAAGCGAGGCTGTCGCCAGAGTAGTCTAAGAGAGCTCCTCATAAGTCCTATCCTCTGCGTGGTAGCGAGGATGGATTGTCGAAATTGATTCAAGAGCCCTAGAGTTTCGAACAGCTCTGTTCATGACGATTGGTGGCGACCTGAGCCTCTGAAGACGCCAGCGAACAAGCCAGTCGCCAGGTAGGGAAGAACATATCCTCGTCGACGGGAAAGCGGCCACTACCGCCATACTGTTTGTAAACACCCGCGGGGCAGAGAAAGCCGAAGGCAGGACCGGAATCGAAAGTGCGTCCGTACCACAAAGCGAAGAAAACGTCCTGTCGGTGGGTAGATCGAAACAGAAGTAGGCGTCTTCAATGTCGAATGAAGCAACGAACCAGTTCCCAGGTCCAGGGACGGATAATAGACCTAAGGACACCATGCGGCACTTTCAACTTCTCACGAGCGTTGAGTCCGCCAGTCTAGGATGGTCGGAGACCCCTTTTGACTGGGGATAAAAAAATAAGCCGAGTAAAACCCTCTCCCCTGAGATTTGAGGCACCCCTCTATGGCTCCGATTTCGAGAAAAGCGTGAGGACCTACTGGTACAGGAGATGCTCGGAGAGGTCCTGAAGAGGGACGGAGGTGGTGGAAGGGAGGAGCTGAAATAAACTGGAGGTGGTAGTCAAAACCACCGTGCGTAAACCAACGATCCCAGTTAGACGGGCCACGTCCGGCAGGGAAGGAGAAAGGCGTTTGAAAAAAAGGAAAGAGAAACCGAAAGGACTGGTGCTCTGCTCTCGACGCACCTTCAAAAATTTGTTTAGTCCCGGCGCTGTTGCGGAACCATTATTTTGTCCCTTTGGAACCAAGACTGACGTCTCCGGTCACACAGCCCCGTCGTTATTAAGTCTTACGGGCGTGGTGGGGGGTAAGGGCGTGGGAGGCTGCGCACGGAAGACCTTCTTGGTCGCGGCGTGCATGCTAAGGAGGCATGATAATGCGGTTGTCTTTAGGACTTGGACACGTGTCCGTCTCCTCTCCGAAAATGCCCTTCCCTCGAATGGGAGGTCTGGATCGTGGTCAGTTCTGGAAGGCAATCCAGACACCTGCAACCACGAAATCCTCCTCCGTTGTTATCTGCCGCGAACAGTCCTAGCCGCGAATCTGCGCGTCGAGGGAGGGCCTGCAGGGGGTTCTGGAGACTTTGCGCCCTCCAGCAGCTCTGCACTCCAGACGGGATGTCTAGCGGTACAGCTCAGTAACTGGCCATGGACTCCAGTGTAAAATTGTATCTACTGAGGAGGCCTGGGGTTGCAACCCACAACTGCAGATCCCCTGCGGAGTACACTTGCGCCCAGCAGGTCCATGCATTTCCTCCCGGATTTTGGGCGGGGCTGGCGGCTGGCCATGGCGCTCCCTCTCGTTGACGAACTTATACAACCAAGGGAGCTGGAGGAGGATGGTGTGAGGTAACTGTACACTTTAGAGGGCACCAGTACTTCCTCTCCACGCCTGGCCATTGAGGATAGACGCCGAACGTGCCATATTGTGTCCTCTGCTTGGATGGAGCGTAGAAGGCAGAGCGACCGTGTAGGGCATCTGAAGACAGAATGTCCACCGACCGGTCTCCACCTCGGGGACTTCCTCACTCTGCAGGTAATGCTCAACGCTACGCGCGAGCAGGTCCTGTGGGCGCATAGGTCGATGGGGCGGCAGAAGTTGAAGCCCGCCACCGCCTCGCCGTGAGGCCGACGAGGCCCGGGGACCACAGGTTCCTCCTCAGGTTCTGCTCTAGAGGGGGGCCCGTTTGTGTGCGGTTGCAGGGTCTGGGGTCGCCGTGGAGGTGTCGTCCCTCTGGCGGTGGACGGCTGATAGAGCCCCCGTCCCGAGGGGTGGAGTCGCAGGCCTGGATACCACAGTGATCACCTTGGGCTTGATGATAGGCCCAAGGTGTCCAAGGCCACTGCGCCGGCTGTCCAGACCTGGTGCTCTCTGGGTTCCACATCACACCCGTAAGAGATCGCTGTCCGGGCGAGAGGAACCCGAGGTGGCCGTGATTGCCAAGTGAGCAGATGTCCGGGGATGGTACCTTGACCTCATCGTGTATTGGGCGAACGTGCCGGATTGTACCGGTGCTGGGACCGGGTAAGCGGGACTGCGACCAGAAGGTGCGGAGGTCGACGGAGAGACTGCTACCATCCTGGTGCAGGAGTAGCTCGCAAGCAACCGGTGAGATGCGCTCCGTCGGATCGGTTTAACGGAAGGTAGCCGTCGAGGCGAGTACGCGTCGGTGACCTGGCCCGCTGCGCGAGTACGACTGGCGCCGAGAGAGAGACCGGTGCCGGACTTGCGAGCGGCGTGTGGACAGATGACTCGGCCGGTGGAGCGTGCCGGTGATCTCGATCTCGACCTCGACCGGTGCTTCCACTTCTCCAGAGACAGTCGAAAACATACCGGCTTCCTGTAGACGAGATTACCGCACCGGCGGTGCCGGGGAGGGTTCAGTCACGCTACATATTCCCTCACGCGTTGCACAAGGTTTCCGGGTAGTGGGAACAGCAAGCTCGACCAGCATTCCGCCGGGAGCTGTCTTGACACCGGACTCACGGCTCTTGCCTGGCTGGAGTCTGACGGTGCTGGGAGAACCGTGCCGGGGCAGATTGCCGGTGTGCACGGCAACGGATTCCATGCCGACTGCGGTGCTGTATTGCAGCACAGGAGCCTTGGACTTCTCACCTCGCGAGAGGGAGCGGTGCGGCCCGATTCTGCGCTCGAGACTGTTGGTGCCAGCGTAATTTTGCGTCCTGTCTCTCCAGTGCGATGCGGAACTCTGCCTCGTACGGGTACTTCGGTGTGCTCGGTGCCGGGCTGCCTGGTCAAGGCAGCCCCATAAGGAGCT
>NC_133771.1:101690843-101692709 GCF_003597395.2 Chelonoidis abingdonii
CGGGTGTTGCTAGGGGAAAATTCTTCCGACGAACGTGCACGCGGCGCGCGAACACCTACTTGTAATGAATATGAGCAAGCACTCAAAGAAGAAGCACAGGTTAAAGATTATTAGATAAATAACATTTATTCAAGGGACTAATGAAATTCATCCTAAGGTACTTAAGGAACTAGCTGAAGCAATCTCAGAGCCGTTAGCAATTATCTTTGAGAACTCCTGGAGGATCGGAGAGATCACAGAAGACCGGAGAAGGGCACACAGGTGGAATGATGACTGGAAGAGACATCTTCCTATGACACCTAGTCTATCCCATCTCCTGGAGCATGATGCTGAGCATATTACTTAAAATATGCTAAGAAGGGCAAACAGTCATCATGCCACTACAGATCCTGCTAGAAGCTGGTGAATATATGAAGATATATCTAACACAAATAGATAGCATGAACAAAGAGAAGGCAAGTAAAAAATCTCCTTTGGACTATTCTCCACAAGGCTTGGTTCAAAAAGCATCTTGATGTCTGGATGTTTATTTAAACAGCATTAGTCAAGAACAGACCATTGTGAGGTCTCTATTACTTCTTTGTTCATTTTGTTCACATACACTTCATTAACAAATTTTTAAGTGGTACCTTCTATATCTGGAAGACCTCACTAAAAACAGACTTTGGAGGGCAAAACAAGGAAGAAAAGTTAAGAACCTTTTTTCAAACTCATAAAAAGGTCCATGCTGTTTTCAGATAAAGCTTCAGATTATTTCTTACTTTAGTCAAACCTATGCCTCCATTCATATTTTTAAGTTCCTTTCTTATAATCACCTTTTTGTTATATCCAGTTCTCTTTTCTCTATTAAGCACAGGGGTATGCTGCAAGGTGCCTCAATATTTCAGCAACTTTCTTATCTTCGTGACAACACTGAATGGGGTTCTACTTTGCAGTTTAAATGTTAGGTTTTCTATCCTCGTTTGCCTGTGTTGTTCTCTATCTCTCTTTCTATTTCTCTCTCTCTCTCACACACACCCCCCCTCTGCCTCTTTTGGTTTTATAGGTTGTAAACAGGTCTCACATAGGCTTCAACCAAAGACTTGGCATGACACTTCGCTCATTTTTCAATCAGTTTTTTGCACGTCTTTCTCAAAATGTTTATAACTTTTATTGATAGTTGTTGTGCATTCAGGTCTGTCCTTAGCCATGTCTTCAAAAGTTATCAATATTTATGTTGCTTTGAAGTGTTTATACTGACTGCCCTTCCTGTGCTTTCTGAGTTTTAGATTGCCACAGAAGACTTTTTTCAAGAGTGTCACCCCTCATTCTGATAATATGACCTGTCCAGCTAAGCTGATATTTGATAATCCTTGCCTTGATGCTGGCTGATTTGCTCTCTGAGAGATGTTAATTTTGGACGCTTTGTCTTGCCAATGGAACTTCAGAATAGAGTGAAGACAGTGCATGTGGATTTTTTTTGAGTTGCTTGATGTGTCTTTTGTAAACTGGCCATGTTTTGCACCTGTATAAAAGGGATGCTATCACTGCTGCTGCACAGTACATCATCAGTTTTGTTGACAGTCTCATGTATGCTGATTGAGTATTCTATGGTGAAGTCTTCAGAAAGACTGGCTTGCCATTTGTATTCTGTTTGATATTTCTTAATTTGAGGAACTGTCACTTGAGGAGATACTGCCAAAGCATCAAAGAATCCTGTGGCATCTTATAGACTAACAGATGTTTTGGAGCATGAGCTTTCGTGGGTGAATACCCACTTCGTCGGATTCATGTAGTGGAAATTTCCAGGGGCAGGGGTGTGTGTGTGTGTGTGTGTGCACGCGCTGCAAGAAGCTAGAGATAACGAGGTTAGTTCAATCAGGGAGG
>NC_133771.1:101712179-101727185 GCF_003597395.2 Chelonoidis abingdonii
ACACACACACACACACACACACACACGGTGTATATACACACACACACAACACCTACGTGCCCCTGGAAATTTCCACTACATGCATCCAATGAAGCGGGTATTCACCCACGAAAGCTCATGCTCCAAAATGTCTGTTAGCCTATAAGGGGCCACAGAATTCTTTGCTGCTTTTACAGATCCAGACTAACATGGCTACCCCTCTGATTCTTGCCAAAGCATGTAAAGTGATTGACATTCTTTACTTTTGCACCATCAATAATGATGCAGTGGTAGTAATTGATGGGGCTTGCTGGGTAGAGTTCTTTCCAGGATGATGAGTCCAAACTCTTTAGTTGCCTCTGAGAAACTGCCAAGGATAAGCAGTAGGTCACTTTCACTATAACTAAGTAGAGCACAATCATCCACAAGAAAAGCTTTGTGTGAGAATTCCTCAATGACTTGGGGGGAGGGATAGCTCAGTAGTCTGAGCATTGGCCTGCTAAACCCAGGTTTGTGAGTTCAATCCTTGAGGGGGCCACTTACAGATCTGGGGCAAAAACTGGTCCTGCTAGTGAAGGCAGGAGGCTGGACTCAATGACCTTTCAAGGTCTCTTCCAGTTCTAGGAGATTGGTATATCTCCAGTTATTATATTATTATTATTATTATTACTTTTGTTTTGAAGTAAACCCTCACAGACTGAAGTGTTTTTCTTCAATTCTGTACAGAGATGCCATTTTGAAAGCTGTCAGTTGCATAACTCAGTACAGTGCATTACAGTAAGTTGGTTGTCAACTAGCCAATAACACAACATACCACTAGTTGTTTTCATCCTGAAAGCACTCACAGAATAAGACAAATATATTATAGGCATAATTGGTAGCACCACCTATTGTTCAGGTTGCCAGACACTTCCCACTATAAGATCCTGTTTTCAGTTGCTTATAACTTTGCCAAAAATTAACCGTTTGGGCTGAAATTTTCTGGAAAATTCCAGCCAAAACAGATCAGTTTTTTCCAAAAATGAGGCTGGGGAAAATATGGTGACCTTTTCTTTGAAAAACTCTACCGCTCCCCATGCTTTAGAGCACCTGTGTTAGGGATGTGCTTTTTGCCATCCCTGGGAAAAAGCACTCAAACTTGGCCAAGTAATAAGCCTCTGAGAAAAGCACAGTTTGCACATGCTCAGTAGAGATTTTCTACTTCACAAAGAGAAGACAGGCTAAAAAGCATGGCAAAGCTATCTGTCAATAAGTGGTAAAATTTAATTGCACATTCATATTTTTTTCTTCTCTGAATGAACACATGATGTGCTGTCGATCCATTGCAGCTGGATTAGTCCTCCTCATCTTCCAAGCATGGAGGCTCCTCTTTAAAAAAACAAAAATACACGCTCTCTCTCTAGCTTCACAATGTTCTGCCAACTGTTGGAGCTATACAGAGAACTGATTTCCTCTCTAACTCTCCAGAGAAATGCCCAAGCTGAGAAGGCAAAATATAAATTCTGAATAATACACATTACAAAAGATTAGCCATCTCTGGGAAGGACATTTTATTTTTAACCGCTTTTTCATTTATTATTGAAAAAAATAGAAATTATTTTCAACTAAGTAAGATCTCAGTATGAGGGAATCCCAAGATTTCTCCATCTCTGTAGAAAGGTATCATAAGAGAAGAAAAGACTGAGATATTTGTCCTCCAACTGGAAGTTATTGCAAATTTTGTGATGCTGAGAATGGGGGTCTCACAGAGCACTAGGTATTTCCTTCAGGGAAGGAAAATTACAAATGGGTAATAAATTCTACCTTTCTCTCTCCTGAGTATCTGATGGTCTATTATCCAATACAACCAGGAAGTTGTTAGCAGTAAAACCAACCTTCACAGACAGGAGGGAATCCTAAATCATTAAAATAAAACAAAAACAAAACAAAAACAAACAGAACAAGTTCTTATAGGAGGAATATTTTTCTTTTCTTCTTTCTTCCTCTACCACAGGGGTCAGAAACCTTTCAGAAGTGGTGTGTCGAGTCTTCTTTTATTCACTTAATTTAGGGTTTCATGCATCAGTAATACATTTTAACATTTTTAGAAGGTCTCCTTCTGTAAGTCTATAATATATAACTAAGCTATTGTTGTATGTAAAGTAAATATGGATTTTAAAATGTTTAAGAAGCTTCATTTAAAATTAAATTAAAATGCAGAGCTCCTGGACCAGTGGCCAGGACCCAGGCAATGTCAGTGCCACTGAAAATTAGCTCGAAGCATGCATGCCATAGGTTACGTACCCTGCTCTACCATATGAAGAGTTTTAATGAAGGAAAACCAAGAGAAAATCTGAAGAGCCTTTGTCCAAAAGTCATATCAGACAAAGATAACATCTATTTTAAAGCAATTGGTAAGAGCTTACACTGAAGACCAGGTAGCCATACAGCAAAGTTACCTGAACAAAGCACTGTGCTTTTCTCACAGGAAGTGACCAAATGCCGGATTGAGTGAAACCTCACAGAAGGAGATCAGTCCTTTATGAACAAGTTGTAGGACTGTAACTGCTGAAGGCTCATATGCAAAGTAAGCTGCCACGGGATAAGAGGGAAGGTGCTCTCAAGAACTGGAAACTGGTTAAAAGATAGGAAACAAAGGGCAGGTATAAATGGCTAGTTTTCAAGTGGGGGTCTGTTCTGGGACTAGTCCTATTCAACATATTCATAAATGATCTGGAAAAAGGAGTTAACAGTGAGGTGGTAAAATGTACAGATGATACAAAATTACTAAAGATAGTTAAGTCCCAGACGGACTGCGAAGAGCTACAAAGGGATCTCTCAAAACTAGGTGACGGCAACAAAATGGCAGATGAAATTTAATGTTGATAAATGCAAAGTAATGCACATTGGAAAGCATAATCCTAACTATATAAATAAAATGATGGGGTCTAAATTAGCTCCGGATAGTTCTCTGAAATCATCCAATGTTCAGCGGCAGTCAACAAAGTGAACAGAATGCTGGGAATAATTAAGAAGGGGATAGAAAATAGGACAGAAAATATCATGTTGCCTCTATAGAAATCCATGGTGCACCTACATCTTGAAAATTGTGTGCAGATGTGGTCGCTCCATCTCAAAAAAGATATACTGGAATTGGAAAAGGCTCAAAAAAGGGCAACAAAAATGATTAGTAGTATGGAACAGCTTCTGTATGAGGAGAGATTAATACGATTGGGATTTTTCAGCTTGGAAAATAGATGGCTAAGGGGAGATATGATTGAAGTCTATAAAATCATGACTGGTGTAGAGGCAGCAGGTTTAAAACAAAAAAAAGGAAGTATTTCTTCACACAACAGACAGTCAACCTTTGGAACTCCTTGCCAGAGGATGTTGTGAAGGCCAAGACCATAACAGGGTTAAAAAAAGAACTAGATAAATTCATGGAGGATAGGCCCATCAACGGTTATTAGTCAGAATGGGCAGGAATGGTGTCCCTAGTGTCTGGTTTGGCAGAAGCTGGGAATGAGCAACAGGGGATGGATCACTTGATGGTTACCTGTTCTGTTCATTCCCTCTGGGGCACCTGGCCACTGTCCGAAGACAGGATACTGGGCTGGATGGACCTTTGGTCTAACCCAGCAGGGCCATTCTTTTGTTCTTATGAATTTATACCTCTAAAAACAGTTTATCTGGAAGCCTTGCACCCCTTCTTAGGGGAAACAACTAATCCTGACATTGGTTCTGATTTTCTTCAAGGAACAATTCTCTGTAAACATTTAATGTGTACACTGGTTTCCCCTAATGGTGGAAAGACTAGGCACCCATTGAAGGCAAGTAAATAGATTGGTTCAAGTGAAAAACAATTTTGGGGGACAGAAAATTGTGGTGCAGACCTGAGCATCAGCTTAGGAAGGAAAAAATCCCACATAAGGATTCCAGATGAATAAAGGCCCTTGAATTTACTAACTCTCTTGGCCAATGTAATTGCTAACATTAGATAGAAAGTACAGGAAGACTCCTTCATACATTAAAAAAGAAGATTCAGGGATCACCTGAAATATCCTATCATTCTACTAGTCTCCTAACAGCATCTCTATAGAGACCTATCTTTAAGAAACTGGGAACTGCAAAGTTGCTGCAAAAAGGGCTAAAAGTGGAAGATTAAGGCTCCTGATACTGAGACTTGGACCTTCAAGAAGTTAGGGCTCTTGACTGGGTCTAAGTCCATCTAGAAGGGGCTCCAGGATATCCCTCAGTTGTGAGACAAAATACAATTCTCGTCCTTTCAAGAGTACCATGAAGACTGAAGTCCAAATTCCTTGAAATGTCCACATTTGTGGAGTTTTTTAAATTTGAGCAGGATGTCCACACAGCTCTCTGAATATTCTTACTCCAGAAGGTAAAACCTCCTGGGTTTCAGGGCAAGGGCCTCAGTTGCTGTATGTCCAGCATATCATGAAAGGGATTGTAGATAAAGGGGTAGGGTCCTGCACCACTGGTTCTTCCTATCCCTCTAACCCACCAGCTGCTTCAACTGCATACCATATTTCACTTCAGGAAGACCGTTGGGGGTGAGGGCGCAGACATAATATGAAGGATTTCTGGCTTGCAGCTTCCAAAACTGCTGTTCATGCTGCTGAATTTCCACCTCAAGCACTTAAGGCTTGCCTGCATGTTGTTTCTCAGAGTCGGTCCTTCATGCCAAACTTCCCCTGGGCCTGGAGCACCTGGGATAACTAAGCTTGGAGATTCTGCAAAGTCGGTTCCTGCTTTTGAATTTCTGCACCCAAGCATCTGAAAGGTTGCCTGCATTTTGCAGTAGGGCGGGAGAGGAAATGGTAATTGGAGTTTCTCTTACTGTGTTAGTATAGCATTCAGCAAAATTATATTTGCATTACTGTAACACAGAGGGGCTGACTGAGATGAGACTAGGCACTATGACAGAAAGAGTAAGGAGGAATCCCTACTCTAAAGAATGCATTAACTAAATAGATGAGACTTGTGGGAAAGAAAGGAAGGAATGGGAAGAGGGAAATATCAGCATTCCCATTTTACTGATGAGGAACTGAGGCAGATTAAGTGACTTGCTAAAGGTCACACAAAAGGTATGTCTACGTAGCAGCTGGGAGGTTTAATTCCTAACCCAACTCAGAGAGACAGATATGCTAGCTCTGATCAAGTTTGCATGCCAAAACCAGGCCAGGCTACTTGTCCAAGTACAAATCCATCTGAGGTACATCTTTAGGCAGCTAGCCCGAGATGCTGCCCATGCTGCTATGGCCACACAGCACAGGCATCGTGGAAGCTCAATCAGAGCTAGTAATAGGCGCTGACTTCTGCTCCCACTAGTGGGTGTTCAACTCCCAAATGACCCAGGCCCCGCCTCCATTCCAACTCTTTCCCCAAAGTCCCCGCCCTGGCCCCGCCTCTTCCCCGCCTCCTCCCCTGAGTGAGTCACGTTTCTGCTCCTCCCCCTCCCTCCAAGAGCTTGCTATGCCACCAAACAGCCATTTGGCGGTGGCCTGGCAGGAAGTGCTGGCAGGTAGGCAGAGGAGCGGGGATGCAGTGTGCTTAGGGGAGAGGGGAGCTTGGCTGCTGGTGGATGCAGAGCACCCACAATTTTTTCCCCCGTGGATGTTCTAGCCCCGAAGCACCCACGGAGCCAGCGCCTATGGAGCTAGTGCATGTCTGTCTACCTAACCTGGGAATTACACTTCCTAGCTGTGGTGCAGAAATACCCAAAGTCTGTGACAGAGCTGAAAACTGTATCCAGATTTCAGCCCCAATTGAGTGCCTTACCCACAAGTCCATCCCTCTCTTTGATTAGGCACCCTGAGTACTACTGAAATACAAATTCATATTAATGTGTGGGAGTACGTGACAATAACAATGGAAGTGTTTCCTTCACAACATCCCTCTTAAGTCTCCTCCAACTTCCTCTAAGGAATATTAGTCTTACTTGCCTATCTGTTTCAAAGACAATCTCTCCAGCAAACCAGCACATCCTCATTCACCCAGCAGCAGCTAACCTCACTAACTCAGCAGGAAGGAATTTTCTGTTCTACATGAAGCTAAGCTCTCTTAGTCTTTATCACAAAAACCCACTGGCTATGTTTCTCACTGTTTTCTGTATAATCCCATTAATACCCTTCTTTTTGCCAGCTACACTAAGAGATAATCATGTTTTGTTTACATCTCTGAATTATTAAGCAACCAAATATTTGAGGCTATTAAGGAGGGGAAATTTTTTTTATCCAAACTAATTTACGTAAAGTTTTTGCAGTTACTTTAAAATTATTCTCAAACACCACTACAGCCAAGATGATTAAAAGTCACTGATACATTGCAAAGCACATTTTTTAACTAGATTAATTCAATTATAATTGCAACTATTCCAGCCACAATTTAGACATAGAATCCAATTATCCATTTCATTTTCATTTACACTTCATAGGCTAGATCATTTATCATGTTTCAAAGGCACATGGAAAGTGATTTCTGGAGGTAACAAATTACCTATCATATTAGAATAGCTTACAAGATCCTGTCAACAACTACTATGCATAAATATGAGGTGAGGTAATTAAATTTATGATGTGCAGGAGAACTTGATATGCTACTTGTTTCTTTAGCAGCTGCCAAAAATCTGGATTGCTAAATTCTACATACCAGTTTGGCTGCTTAAGTACAGTAATTTAGCTCCTCATAACAAATGAGAAACATTATGCCACTACAGCACCAACAGGTAGACTGCGTGCAGTGGATCAAGATCTGGAGATGAATCTTTCATCATCTAATATTATTGCTTCTTGCCACTAAACCATCCATCATGTTGCTGAGACAGCTTGGAATGATAGCACTGGACCCTCACATTACTGCTCCTTGAACTCTGTCTCATCCATCTTTTGCATCATTCCCAATTCACAGCTAAGTATCATCTCCCTGCTGCACAACTGAGTGTGAACTTGTAATGCCTTTAACCCACAATGCCACTCTAACAGTAATTGATTTCTTTTTATTGCAGAGCCAGTGTTCAGAAAAACTGTCTGTAGCTGCTGAAGCAGAAAAATGATCAAAAACAGCAGTAATATCCAGGATTCTGATACCTTTTAGGAAATCACCCTTTTTGTGAAGTATTGTTATAAAATATTTTTTTATGAATGGATAGCTATATAAAAATGCATGGAAATATCTCAATATAAAATTTGGAGTGTGTGTATATACATATTACAATTAAACTGTAGCAGTACAGTATGGGTGCATGCAATATATGTATAAAATTGGTGTGTGTGTGTACACACACACACACATAAATATAAAAGTAGCTCAAATGCAAACTGAAATGAATGTCAGAGATTGTTAGACTGCACGTTACTTTTCATGATTCAATACTACAACACTATTATATTAAATGTATTTTCAAACGCAAATGTATTCTACATTCAAAAGGAAACTCCGATTAAGTCTAGATTGATCATTAAAACAACGTTCATGGCAAGACTTCAATAGCATGATGGCTTGTGTACCATAAACCACCCAAGACTAAGTGTTTTAATTCGGCTTCATCTGAATGCAGTTATAAAAGTTTAATAAATCAAAATGATCAAAATGCCCCCGGTGGCAGGCTGGGATTCAGTTTCCAATTCAAATTCTCTTTAATAGATAGCTTCTCTGACATCTTGCGTTTTCTGCCATCTTGCGTTTTCTGCCATCTATGCTGAATTCCAGATGCCGTCCTTTTCATTACTACTATGCATCAGCCAATCCAGTTATCAGCACACTTTAACAACCCTACACAATACACAGAGATGTCAAACCTGGTGGTGTATTTGTTTTGTTTTCTGCAGCAAGAAAATAATGGCCGGCAAGAGCCCTTTGTCTACCTTTAAGTAAATATTCTCAAAAATTTCCTCCCTGCTTTGAGTGGTATTCAGACTGAAACCAAATATTCTCAGCTGCAGTTCTCAAGTGAACCATTTATTTAAATGAAAATATATTTAAAGAAGAGATTGGAAGGATAACTGAAATCTACTGGGGAAAAAGAAAGTGTTGGCAGGCATCCCTTATTCCAGTGAAAAAATTTCACTGCTTGTCAACTATTTTTTGTTTTGTATTGACTGTCTAAAATACAGATTGGAATAAATAATACACCAGTCAAATGGGAGAGTTATGAGCCTAAAAGCAACAGCTCAAGTATATATGATTTTTTTATTATTATTATTATTTTTAACTGGACATTGCTGCCTGCCACCATACAACCTTTTTGTGCTATTTCTTTTACTGCGTGGGATAGGGGAAGTTTGCATCCGATCCCTCAGAGTCTAAAGCAAAACAAAGATTCGGCTAATCAATAATTATATTTCAAAATTTCAAACCAGGTATTCAATGTTTAATGATGCTAGCAGTTCAACTGTCACAAGATCAACTTTGAAGTTAGCACCTGATGAAGCTGGATGAGAAAGTGATAGATTTCATTTTAGATTACAAACAGTCATTAGGCAACCAAAATCAGCGTATCTGGGTACATTTTACATGGCTTAAACGGGGTAACTGTAGACAACTAGAGAACACAGCAGTGAGGTACACATTGGAATCTATTACCACATATAGTTTCCCAGAATGGGACACTACAATAGGACAATGTGCTTACAGTATAAATGTCTATGAATTTAGAGAACTCTACTTTCAGGAAGTGTTTGCAGAAAGAGGACAGCACATGTGGAAGAAGCAAGAAAGCCTGAATGCTGCCCCATCTTCGCTCTCTTTTTATATACTCTTGAACACAGAATAGAATCTCTTTACAACTGGATGGCTTACAGATTTCTTTTAAAATTTAAAAAAAAAACACACAAAAAACACCAGCTTATTCTGGGGGAATAAAACAGTGTGAAGAAAGTTCTTCAACTCAGATTTTCTACACTTGCGTGTTGGACTGTCTTGTCTAAATCAACTTCAACTCTCTTGATAAGTTGCTCAAATTCATTCTATCTACTTCAGAGAGTGGAGCGCAAAACCATGATCCGTACTAGTTCAAGCCACGGTCCCTATGCCACAATGGCAGCATTCCTTCATTTCAACTTTGCCAACTTTATCACAGCTTGCCATGCTTCTTAAGTGTCACATGAAACAAATATAACAGACACCCATAAATATTGCATTAAAAAGTGCCATTTTTTAAAGTTTAGATAAGTTATTGATACTTGATTTTACTCATATTTGGTATCTCTCCCTGGGATAGGGTTACCAATTTTGGTTGGACGTATTCCCAGAGGTTTCCTCGCATGACATAAATATTTAATTAAATATTAGTCTTTAATTCCTGGAGACTCCAGGCCAATCCTGGAGGGTTGGCAACCCTACCCTGGGAGCTGCACCTTGACGCAGTGGGTAGGTTTGTGTGTTCAAGTGACCCTGCAAGCAAGAATTTTACCTCCTGGTAGAGCCACCCAAGTCAGACAGGTCAAAAGGTAGGGACCAGATGAAAAGCAGTCCACTGGTCCTCTAGGTTGGGGGTTGAGTGATCATTAACATATCCTTCTTTAAAAAAAAAAAAAAAAAGTAAGTTATTCATTCTGGAAAACAGCATGACAGTCAGTCAATGATGGTGAACCCCTGTTCATACCCCTGTCAACATCAGATGGTGTGGGAAGAAGTCAGAATAGGTAGTATCATTTTCTCTCTCCACCATAAAATCCATGCAACTAGAGTAAAATAGCTGTTCCAAGCAGACTGGAATTCACTGAACATGGGTCATCTCCACCTAGATAAAATGGTTAATAACCTTTCATAACTGGTGTTCTTCAAGATGTGTTGCTTATGTCCATTCCATGATAGATGTATGTGTGCTGTCTCCACAGTTGCCAGAGATTTTTCCCTCAGTGCTATCAGTATGACTGGCTCTAGCATTCCCTGGAGCTGCGCACGTATGTGCTGGTATAAGAGGCACCGCTGGCTTGGCACCCTATCAGTTCCTTCTTGCCGGTAACTCTGACAGAGGGATAGGAGAATAGGTCATGGAATGGATATGAGCAACATATCTCGAAGAACAGTTACAAAAGTTTAGAAACAGTTTTTTCTTCTTTGAGTGTTTACTCCTGTCCATTCCATGTTAGGTGACTCATAAGCAGTTCTCCTGGAGGTGAGCTCAGAGTTATATCAGACCTGACCCGGATGGGAAAAAACGGTGGTTCGCTTCTCAGACACAATGAAGTCTGAGTGCTGGGAAGAGGGACTTGGTACCAGAAGAAACACCCACAGGTTCCAATACTGCCACTGCATTGGCCAGTGGCCTGGTGGC
Organism: Chelonoidis abingdonii; assembly: GCF_003597395.2. Taxonomy (NCBI): domain Eukaryota; kingdom Metazoa; phylum Chordata; order Testudines; family Testudinidae; genus Chelonoidis; species Chelonoidis abingdonii. The sequence goes on from NC_133771.1 coordinate 101,722,435, forward strand.
CATGCACTGGTTTGGGGGGGGGGCTGGTACCGAAGTCTGGTGCGTACCAGAGTCTGGGTCTCAGTATGTCTTTGGTGAAGTGAAGGATTCCCCCTTGAATTTCGAAGAGGATTCTTCCCTCGAAGACCATGGCAGCACAGTGCCAGGGAACTGGTGACCAACGATGGGTCAAAGATCGCTGCATCATGACCATGCAGGGTCTTCCTCTAGATAGTGCCGAAGCAGTCAGTGCCATGACGGAGCTCACTACCCCTTGATCCCCTTCTATCCCCAGTCACCTTGAAGGATTGGCAGAATTAGGAGGGACATCAGATCCTTTGCCTCCTGGAAAGCCTCCAGAGTCAAAGTGGCTCACAGGTGTGACGTTCCACAATCGCTCCCAGGAATCTGAGATGGTCCTGTTCTAGGCAGAGCTGCCAGAACTGACAGTATCTCTGAGGAGAATGAGTGGCCCAGCGTGGGTTTCACTATGCTAGCCATTGGACTGTCTCATGCTCCCAGATCCCAAGTAGTCCACTTGTGTCTTTTTGCTACCAGTGACTAGCCAATATTAGGTGTAAAAACAAACAAACAGTTTGGTTAAAGACATTATCTACTTTAAAATAAACTCTTAAATGCATCTGTCCTTCCTCCACCTCTCCAGATATACACCTGCCCTGTGTAATCACAACCATCTCTCTCCCTTCAATTTCTCTTTCTATCTTTTTCTCTTCCTTTTTCTGACCTCAACTTCTCTTGCATCTTTTACACTGTCTTTTTAACTCTATTGTGCTCTAGTTCCTCTTGTTTCCTGGTTCCTCCATTTTCCAAAGGCCCCCGAGAAAAGGATTCTGCCATGGATTCCACAGAGTGGCAGAGGATTTAGGGAATTCAGAGAGGCTGCCACTTCCTGGCTCTGCTGACAGAGGCAGGAGAGAGAAAAGAAGCTGCCAGTGCCACCGTCTGCGTACAGACAAACTAGATTGTACAAGGGAAACTAGATAGGGCAGCACTGCTATAAGGGGACGATGTCCCTTGCATGAAGTCTAGTAGAGTTAAATGTAGTTTCATGTAAAATACCCACCCTGTGGGCCCCGCCAGCTAATTTCTGTGGGTTTACAAATGCAGTGCCCGGTTTATGATAGTGTTTCTCCCTATCTCCTGTTGTTGTGAGAACAATGCACTCAAACAGGCACAACTAACTGAACAGGCAAACAATGAAACCAAGTGTACAGAATACGTTCACGTACACAGTGAGAAAGAGAGAGAAACAATTATTTGATCCATTAATCTTTCTCATCCAGTAATTTTAAATGGTAATTGTAATATTTTGTAGGCAAAAAAAAAAAAAAAAATCTCATGCAGATGTGATTTTTAAGTTGACTGCATCCCCTACCCAAAACCTTCAGTAGTTTTCCAACTGCTGCAGCATTACCCTGGAGCACTTTGGCAGCACAGAGTAAACATTCTCCTCTCCTTGTCTGTGAGTCAGGGTGGCAGAAGTCAGTCTATGGAATTACAGTTACATGGGTAAGGGTGTCAAGCAAGAGGATGTTACTAACCCTAATGTGCTGCATAGAAGGGCGATGGATTTACAACAAATAAATAAACCAACCAAGCATGGCCCTAACATAAGCATGATCACTTTGCTTATTCATTTCTTCATTAACTGTTTTTGAAGAGTTGTGATGTCAACTCTTTGGGCAGAGACAAACCCTTCATGCTGGAGGTATACAGTACACCTCAGGGAGTTATAAACTAAACTGTAGCAGTACACTCTAAAGCTTTATCCTTCTCCCCCGCGCACACCTTACAGAGCTGGCTCTTCCATCTCTGTCAAGTCCCTGTCCTTCACCCATCCTCTCCACATGTGATAATGCTTCAAAGGATTCATGAAATACACCCTTTTTTGTCAGTTCCTCTAGCCAGCTGTTCACACACAGAAAAGGTGGGAGGGGAGGAAGGGAGTGAAGCAAGAAAGAAAATGTCATTGTGGAGTATATAGATTAGCTTTGGCCTAATATGAATATTAATCTAGATTTTTTTTTCAAAGCACAAAGCCAACTCCAAAGAGAGCACAGTAAAATGTGTCTTGCATCTTGCACTTGTCACAGTAAAACATGAAGTACGAACCACATAACAGCATGACAACAACACAACATTTTACACTGAAAGAATCCCAAAGTAATTTACAGCTGTCTACCACCACTGAAAAGAAACCACTGCTGCGATGAAATGAGCAGCCAGACAAGGGTGCACGGCACACCACAGACGATAGAAGAGGTTTTTGTGTGGGTGAGGATGAGTTTTTACCAGCAACTCTATTGTCAGACTCCTTTTTTCTGAAAGTATCATAGGATCTTTAAAGTCAGACATGCACCAAATGGCATGGAAGTAAATGTATCTATCGTCAAAGAATGAAAAGTGCAGTGAACCAGGTCATTATTCTGACTTACAGTTCCAGGGCATCTAGGTGTTTCAAGTATTATGTCTAAAACCACTAAGGCTGGATTTTTTTTTTTAAACCTAATGGAGTTAGGCACCCAATTCCCAGGCATCTTCAATGGGAACTGGGCACCTCACTCCCCTTTGGGCCTTTTTAAAATTCCAGCCTACATGATTCTCTTCACACTACTCCTTTTCCAAAAAAACAAGCTAAAAGGGTAATATTTCCACATTTGAGGGGAAATATCTTCATATCACATTCTACCAAGCACCCCTCTTCTTTCCAGCTGGAACCTTTGAAGGAAATTTCATAAAAGCAGCACTGATGTGAAAATAAAGAAGACTTCTTGACTCCGGTGGAACCTGTACATCTTTCCTTTGTGAGTGAGGAACTGGCATGCTCAGAGGTGAGCCTGGGGTCCATGGTGTTCTGAGGAAAGGCAAAGATCTCTCAGACTTAGACAAAGACTTGGAAAACTTATCAGATACCTGCTAGAAAAGGACTAAATATATTAACTGGAAGTATGTATAACTAATATAATTAACAAAGGCAAAGAAAAGAGCAGCACAACAGCAGTGCCCTGGTTAAAAAAGGCCAGTCTGTCAAATCGTAACTCCAACTGCCAAGTGTGATGGTTTGTACATGAATCTAGGTGAACTTATGAATTCTAGTTCGATTTTATGAATTCTCTGCATATTTATACTTTTAGTGATGGGAGGTTGTCAAATCCCCATCATTTGAAGGTTTTTAAGAACAAGTTGGTGTGACATTATCCAGGGTAGAGCCTGGACCTCTGAAAAGCTGTGTCCACTTAATTCTCTAGCCTGGGTTGCCTTTTACACTGCTTCGCTGTCAGAACATCCACTCCTGGCCTGTTCACACAGCCGTTAGCATGCAAAATCGCTTCCAGCTATGCTACGTGAATGTTCTGCAGACTATCCATTCATTACATACAAGGCAGCACTAGCAGGTTCTCTAGCCTGACTTTGTCCCAGAAATGTGTTGCTTATACTGCTCAGTACCTTGCTGAAGAATACAAGCTCATAGAAAGTCCACCATTTATCAAAGAAAAATCATATGCACCAACGTTCTTATCCCAAATGAAGTTTCCCCACATGCTTAAACTTGTCCTTTATTGTTTTATCGTAACCAGTGTGTTTGGTTAATTGACCACAGAAAGATAGATTTTAAGTAATGATGCATAAAAGTTAGGATTGATTACAAAAGAAATAAAAAGATAAAATGCAAGCTAATGGCTAACTTAAATTGACAGAATTCAAAGCAAAGGTATTCCATGCTATATGCTGCAGTAAATTTCACAGGCTGGGTCTCCTACCAGCCTGGGACCTCTCCCCCTTAATTTAGTATCCTTCAAATATTCATTAATCTCATGAGCAGAAAGATGGGAGGAGGACTGAAGTTAAGTGCTTTCATCCCGTCTTTATAATGCAATTTCTTGTGCCAGAACATGCTTGAGTCATAGTGACATAGGCCACTATCGACCTGAGGTTTGAACCGTCCCTGTGATGAAACGTAAATTTCTTGTTTACACCTTCCCGTTGCTGGAGAATGGTTGCTTGAGTAGGTGATAGCTATTTAACACCTGGCTGGGGTGCCTGTGTGTGTTTGTCTCTGAAAAACTGGTTTGTGCTAGCTTTTCTTAATCTTGGAGCATGCTATAATAATGTTATATAGTAGAATTTTGTAACTTTACATACAATGTTGACATACATATTTTACTGGGACAATAATGTTCAGCAGATTATGTTGTTTTGAATGATACCCTACAAGGCATACTTTGTACAAAATTTACCATGGTCTTGTAAAAGTGGTGAACATAACAGTATAGACTATCACAGTTGGACAAACACCTGTCAGGTACGATGTAGGTTCACTTGATTCTTCCTCAGTGTTGGGGGGATGGACTAGATGACCTCCTGAGGTTCGTTCCAGCCCTACATTTCTATGACTCTATATCTTTCACTGTAACCTTTCATCAGTTCTCTTGTGTTAAGGGGAAGGAGTCTGGTACCTGATCACTGTCCCTGAATGGACAGACATTAAGGACCATCACCTATTGGATGACCTTGCCATAGCATGACAATGGAAACTATCAGACAAAGACTATTCATTGACTTCTTAATGACTCTCGTCCACTGTAAAAAAGCTGAGTGCCGGAAGCCACATCCTACAGAGGGTTAGGCCTTGGTTACACTTCCAAGTTGCAGCGCTGGTGAGGGGGTTACAGCGCTGCAACTTACCAGGTGTCCACACTTACAAAGCTCAGCCAGCGCTGCAACTCCCTGTCTGCAGCGCTGGCTGTACT
>NC_133771.1:101730605-101786807 GCF_003597395.2 Chelonoidis abingdonii
TGCAGCGCTGGCCCTACACAGCTGTACGACCACAGCTGTAACTACCAGCGCTGCAAAAATGTAAGTGAAGCCATGGCCTCAAGAACGGAAAAAAACCAGGGGAAGAACTGAAAGAGACAAGGTATTAAACTCTGCTTTTAAAGAGAATACACTGTTTACAGCGAAGACAAACCAGAACCAGAAGAGAAGACTGATCAGCAGGATAGCAGATATAGGCCCTGGACTCCCGCCCAAAAGGTTCCCAGGAAGCATAAGGAAACTGAGGCAGGGTGTTTCAGGCAGATTATTTCCAACAGATCTGTACATCTCTTGTGCTCTTTTTCCACAGTTCTCTCTCTCTCTCATTTTCTATATTTTAAGAAAGTGTGTTTAAAAGTGTGTTTAAAAAGCCTCTGTGTTATTTGCTTTACCCTTGGGGAGTTTGTGATAGTTATAGTAACAATCATCCAAAGTACTCACAAAGGCCTAAGTTACTGGGAGACTTGGGAGAGAAGGGGTCACCAGTGGTCTTGGTGTGTAGGGTCAGAGCTGGCCCACAAGATTTGGCACCTGAGGCGGGGAGCTCAAATGACAACCCCATGCCTCCTCGCTTGGGCCAAAACTTTGAAGGGCCTCAATTCTGCCTTCTTCCTGTTCTACTCCTCTCATGGTACTGTTCTGCTACCTACCCCAACAAAAGAGAACAAACAACTTAAATTGCCTTGTTCAAAAATTTTAAGTAACACTTAACTTTCAAACGTCTGAACAGCAAATGTAACTTTTCTTGTCTGCATAGTAAACATTGGCATTTTTATCTGTTTGAATAATCAAAGTGGTGTTTTCTGTGCCTTCTTGGTTGCAAAGATCTGAACTGCTTTCTGAAGGTCCACAGTCTGGGCCAGTTCATGCTCTATTCAGATGGTTGCAAGGCTGACCAGCCTCTCCTGTGTCATTGTGGAGCGCAGTTTGTTTTTATTAACTTCAGCTTGGAGAAGCTGCGTTCTACACTGGCAAGTGCTACAGGAAGTGTTACAAGTATGCACAGAGCAACAAAAGCATTTGGAAAGAGGGTGGTCATCTCATTTGTGCACATATATTCCAGGACAGCCCTTGGAGTTGATCCTGCTGAAATGTATCTTGAAAGGGCTTTCAGTTCATGACCTAAATCACTCACATCAATATTGCACATGTCATCATGTGTCAGCACTGTCTCTAGTGCCCTGCCTTGCTGGTATATGTCGTCTTCAGGTATAGTGAGGAGTTTTGGAATATCATACAACATCCCAAATATACTGCTGTGTTCCCTGAGCTGCATAAAACGTTCTTCAACTGACTGCATTGCACAATCTAGCACTTGGTTGAAGAATTCAACTTTGAACTGTTGTTTTGGAATCTCTTATGGGATTATCCCATGCCTCGTAATGAAAATGTCGTCTTCTTTGGTGACTCTTGTATTCTTGAATGGGTGGGAAAATAGCTTCAGTGTGAAGTTCCTCTGCCAACTTCTGTGCACTCTTCAGAACATTTTGAAATCCCTCATCTGACCGGTAAGACTGTAGGTGTGACTTTGCTTTGTCCAGTTGTTCCATTGCTCCAGACAAATCAAGGTCAACACCCTGGAGTCTCTTGCTTACAACATTTATTTCAAACAGTATGTTATGCCACAACACTAAGCCCACACGGAAATTTGAAGTTATGTTTCTGGTGATTCCATTTCTCTCTGCCACTGTTCTCCCATGAACAGTTCCTGTTATAGCATTATGCTCCATAATGGTAACTATGGCATCATCTATCTTCCCAATCTGGTGTTTGATAGGCTTTATTGCCTCCACTTGACTTTCCCATCGTGTGGCACTCAGTGGTTTCAGTGTCAGAGAGGAGGTTCCCATATGTTGCTTCAAAATTTATCATCAATGAGTTGATACAGAAAAAAATACACAGATGCTTTGAATTACATTAAAAAATTCAGCAACCTCACTAGAAGCTGATGCTGCATCACTGACCACCAAGTTCAATGAATGAGAACCGCATGGGACAAAAAAAGCTCGAGGGTTTAACTCTCAGATCCATGTCTCCAGTCCTCTGTTCTTTCCTCTCGTGTTGGCACAGTGGCTCTCAACACTCAATTGAAGGGGACAAATAAGCAGGCTGGTAGCAGGGCTGAGTGAGGGAAGATATCAGCATCTTAAGGGCCTAACTGGCTCCTACTACTTCAGTTTGACTGCCTGTTCTCCTCATGTGGGTTCAGGGAAGCAGCAGGAAACAGGAAGCTCCCTGAGAAGCTGGTGTTCATCAGTCCAGGCTTTTGGGAGAGAGTTACATAAGAGGCTCCTCCTCCTCTCTCTCCCTGCAGCTTCTGCTGCTTTCTGTTATTCCCTTTCACCTTTTCTCCTGCCTGCCTGTTATCTCTCTTGCTCCCTCCTTCCTCCAGCACAGCACTCCACCATCTCTGTGCATCTAGAGCAGAGAGAATACATATGCACCAGCAGCAGACACAATTTTCTATACTCTGGGTCCTAGTGGCACCCCCCCCGCCGCATAATCTGGCATCTGAGGCTGCCATCTCAGTTTGCCTCATGGTAAGGCCAGCCCTCTCTAGGGATACTGAGCTACAGGACTCTACATCTCAAGAAGGGATGCCTGCAGTCTGAAGTCTGTATCCAAGGTGTATGCCTGAAGGACCAGAGTTGGAGACAGTGTCTGGAAACATCTCAGACTCAGGAAGCTAAAAAGCAAGTGAGATCTAAAGTTTCAGTCTAATACAACAACCTGGTGACTGTGCACAAGGATTTGCTCAGCCAGGGCTGAACAACACAAAGCACTCCCAAAAACTCCTCTATGGCTGCTGAAAGTAATACCCTCTCTCCTTCCTTTCTCCCTCTCGAAAGCCTACCTCCAAATTGGAACATTGAGAACAGGGGAAGTCCCTGGTATTGTCTCCTTCCTCTTGGCTCCATTTTTGGGTCTTCCTCCCGATTCCAAAAGCAGCAACAATGAGAAATTGGCATGACTCAACAACTGCACTGGACTTCACCAGGAACTGAAAAGCACCAATAAAACTAGTATGATTCTTGCTGACCTCACTCTGTGGCTGCTTTGGAGGAAACTGTAAGTGGCAGTAAATGCATTGGAGTTGTCTGCTGACTTAAGCTTAAATTCTACAGAAATGTATGGCTTTATAATTTACTATGTTAACAGATAGAGGCCCCAATTAAGACAGACCCAATTGCTAGGCAGTGCACATAAGATGCAATCCCTGCCCTGAAGAGCTTACAGTCAAACTAGAAAAAAAAAGAGAGAAGAGATGGAAGGGCAAACAAACAGACTTACCCAAGGTCATACAGTCGGTCATTGACTAATCAGTTCTCTTAAGTCTCACTTCAATGCTCTAGGCACTCAACCACGCTACCTCCTCTGGACAGCGAATTTGGATATCACTATAAAGCTGATTTGTCCATCTGAAGTGTTGTTCCCGTCCTCTAGGATGTAAACTACAGAGTAGTTTGTGGTTTTAGATGCAGACAGCCATGTCTTCAAGTGTCTGGACTTAAATCTTTGAATCACATCCCTCCTCATTTAGTTTGATAATAAACTGTTATTGTGGGAGCAGACAGCTTGAGGTTTTTCTAGTTTAACACCGAGGAACAGAACCATAGTTCTATGCACCAATCTGGTATTAAAGGAGTTAATTCCGCTGCAAGCAGGGGGTATATTCACATCATTTAGGCCACTTCAGGTCTTTTCCTCAATCTGTTGCCTAGTACTCTTCATGAAATCAGATTGAATGTTTTCAAACTTACCACTGTGCTTAACAAAGACCAGGTGGGCAAGCATTAGGACACAAAGAATGACATATTCAGAGATTTAATGTATTTCCCAGATAAACTGGGCACTAGTTAACTTTCCAGTGTGAATGTGAATCTTTCCTACATGGAAGAAATGCAGACATTTTTAGTGAGAAAAGAAAAATATTCCCAGGAGAAGTATTTTCCAGATGCCAGTCCCATCATCAAGCTGTGTTAGCTTCATCAGAGGCATTATCTTAACTACTGGTTTCTTAGATAAAATCCCTACAGGGATTTAAGGTAAGAAGGACAAAACTATCTTACAGTTGGACTCTTGTTTTCACCATAATAAAGATTATGGCACAGTTCCTAGGAGATAAGCACAGCCCCAAATGGGAAATCTAATACAGTGTTTTCACACCACTAAAAGATTTCTCCATATAGAATCTTATCTGAAATGTATTGCCTTTGGAGACTAAAATCCAATGCATATATCCAATCTCCCTCCTGGCAGAATTATCCAGACATCCTTACTTCAGCCATCGCTGTTCTAAACACCAACAATTCAATACATAAAATTACAAGACAAGCCCTAGTTCTGTGGCCTTGGAAATAAGGTAACTTTTTTTTAAAAAATGATCCAAGTTTTGGATACAAATATAGTAGAACCTGCTCATAAGGAACTTTGTTACAATGAAAATTAATATAAGTTCCACATTGTTCAACAAGGCAACATACACATTTCAATTCCGGATAGTATGAACATATACAGTGCAGTGAACCTTTGGGGAAAAAATTACTTCAAATGTATAAGGGTTGATTCCATAAACACCAGGTTGGCTAAGGGTAAAACACACTTTCCCCAACCAAAAGGTTAGTCAAGGCCCAGACTCACAGACCTACTCGCCCACAATGGTGCTCTTGAGTTCCAGGGTTCTGTCAGACATTTATCAGTAGCTGACCAGTGGTTGTCTCAATTTATTCCTAAACAGTTACATAGGAAGACATTATGCCTGAAAGACACTAGAGAAATCATCCGCCACAATAACAGGAAACTAGATTCCTTTGAGCTGAAGTGTGGAGTAAATTCTGCTATATAAAAGTGACCAAACCTCCTCTGTAATTCACCTGAGTTGCAAGTCTATGGGGAAGAAATCCACACACGTAAGAGAAACATACATTAGGCTCACTCAGAGAGAGAGATTCAAACCACTTTATCACTTCCCCTTTAGTAACATGAGGGTGAAGTCCCTTTTATGAGCTGAAACAAGTTGATGGAAGAACTTAATCTTTATTGATAAGAAAAACAAACCAATGAAATAGGAATTCACTTTGTTCTGACTTCTAAAAGAGCGGTTTTGAGGTGGTCGGAATACAACGAACATCCTGAGGAAAGCAGTCTATATTTGTAATGTCCGTAACTTGTGGGCGCTAGGGAGGTTAACATCACTGCACACTGGAGCTATGAAACAAGAAGTAAGCCGCTCATTTCGACTTCCTATAATAATCTCAATTTAGGATGACAGAACAGAGAAGAGAAAGAAAAAAAAATCGACTAAACTCTTGCCATTAAAAAACAAACAAACAACTTCTATATATGTGACAAAGGATAGGACTTCAGTAAAAGTTGCACTTAAAAATATTTCAATAAAATCATCAAATCTCTTTCAGAAAAATGATGGAACTATTTATAGATCAGTTTAAAATGTTGCAGTTGGACATATTTATTCCTCTGATAAATTTTTTCTTCCATGGCTAACAGATTCACACTAATCAACATTTTCTTCAAAGTAACCTATGCAAGAACCATTGTGTGAAATAAGGATGTTGTGAATCCTGTTTATCTTACAACATCTAATAATGCTCCAGAAATTTTGCATACAAAATTTTGCATTTTTGAATGATATGTAGCTAGTTTAAATGAAAGCAAATTGAGAAAGACTTGTTGCAGCGCTAAAGCCTATGCTCAAACATGGCATGTGTTTGGCCAATTGTCGGTCAAAAGGTCACATTGGTACCGTGTGCAACACCGTAGTGCCGTGTGCCTATTCCCGCTCTTTTCCCTGGTCACCTAAGGGTCAGGCTAGTGTCATGTGCAAAAATATCAGTGCGTCTGTTCTCGAACCTTCTGTCGGTCAAAAGATCAAGTTGGTGCTGTGTGCAAAAGCATAGGGCTGTGCGCAAAAGTAGCGTGCCAGGTGCAGCTCCCATTGACGTAGAGGGCACCAGCTTGGAACCTGGTTGGTGAAGGAGCTAGGGACCAATCAGACACTGACACGAGTAAGAGCCTTTGAATAAAACTAAGTCTCGTGCCAAAAATGGCACGACTATCCGCGTTTTAGCTGGAAGGCCTGATCACCCTTCCAGCCAGGGTATCCTCTGGATTTAGCCAGCTCGTGTCGTGTCATTTTGGTTCTTTGGATTATTTTCCCTCCCCAATTCGCCATGTCCTCGGTGTCTGTACTGCTGGTCAGCTGTGCCTGGAGTGTGGTATGTGCATTTTAATTTCTGTAGATACCCTGTTTGTTTAACTTCTTCCCGTTTTCCCTTCCCTTACTTGGTACCAAGTTGTGTATACAGTATATAAGAGTCAAATTGTTGTATTAATTGCTAATGTGGTTAGTTGGTGTATTTTTATAGTATTCAATTAATGTGTGTACAGTTTACTTGGTTTGTGTATCTGCTTTGATTTTTACTGAACAGTTGATTATAGACTGCTTGGTTTCTTGTTGTTGGATGTAAACAGACTGTTTCAAGTTGTGTGCATATTCTTGTTCTGATAGGATTGTTGGTAAAAGTGCTCCTCCACAGCCCAAGTTGCAACTCATTCCCCATTAACAAACAACCACTTGGTTTTGAATTACAATCTGTTTTCATTTTGATTTTCCTCTCTCAATCAAATCCTTACTCGAACCTGCATCTGTCTCGGACAATACTATGTGAAATATTCTAGAGAAACCATAATACTCAGATGCATTATTTGTGAAAACCAGAACAATGCAAGCCTATGTTTCAGCCTCACTGTTCATTCATATGCGTTGTAGTGAGGAAGAAAGGAGCTAACCTCCCCAACTTGCTAGCATTATGGTGACCAGACCGCATATGTGAAAAATCAGGACAGGGCTGGGGGGCAATAGGAGCCTATATAAGAAAAAGACCCAAAAATCGGGCCTGTCCTTATAAAAATCAGGACATCTGCTTACCCTAGCTAGTATTCAGATTTCATAGCTCTCTCCCCTCTCCTACCCCATATTACACTCAACCCCCCCAAAAAAGGCATCTGCACAAGGCTGCGTATTGTCTTCTGGGCACTGGCCATTTTACCAGAGAACAAATGAAAATGGAAGTGGAAGATGGGACTGGGGGACATTTTCAGTTAGGTAAGTTTATTGTCTGAAATTGTACACAGCCTCGTGTAGAAGGAAAATACACAAGACTGACAGCTGTGCCACAGAAACCAATTAAATTCTATACAACACAGCTACTGAGCTGAGAGCTGAAGTGCAACTCAAAGTAAAGGTTTCAACATTAAATTATTGACTGGAAATACCTCTGGTAAAATGTTGTAATTGAATTGAAAACACTATACTGGTCTTTCTTGTGAAACAAAACTTAATGAAAGTGAAATGAAACAGCTAAGGAATTTCTTAGAGGATCTTTGAAAGGGGTGCCAAAAAAAACCTGGTAATAAAGTCTAGAGATAATTTCCTTGTAAGAATAATTAGATGCTGATTTGCAGATGGTGATTTGCATAGAATAAGTTATAAAATTGGAATTTCCATTATCAATATTAAAACACCTTGCTGAGTAGTAAACTGCGCCTTGTTTACACATCTATATTAAAGTATGTATTCTACACACATATACAGTATCTATCTATCTATCTATATATATATACACACACACACACCCCAAAATTTTGATGCACTGAGCAACAGATGCTGTTCATCTCTTGCTCGCTAATAACCAGTGTTGTCAATAAAGTTTGGCTTCTACAAGCTGAAGACATTATTACTCAGAATGATCTGGAAGCAATCCTAAAGTCATGACAAAGTAAATTGTGTTTCACCGTATTTTTTTTTCCCTCTGGCTGTGAGAACACAGATCAATACTCTTTAGCATGAGAATTCCACAGTGAAATTTTCATTTGTTACAAACAGCAACAAAAAGGCCCTAAGCAAGCCCTGTCACTTTTGGTTTAGGAGGAAATGCACTAATAAACTCTTACCCCAGGGTCATCTTTGACAATGGGCAATACTATGCCAGCTCTTATTAAAGGTAATTCATATCAGTGGCCCAAAAATTTCCTTTAAAATTACCGTCTTTTGTATCCATGTAGCAGGATGTCAGCTTTAAAGTGCCACTGAGATATAGGACCTGTCATTATGGTTAATTTTCAGCACAGTTTTAACACCAGGGTAGCTGACCCCCAAGGGCATGTTTTTGGCTAACAAGATTTATTTGGTGGTTATCCAGACAAACAAGAAAATATATTATGGTATATTGTTTTTCAAATATAACAGTGAGCAACAAATCCTATACACCCATTTTTTATTCTGATGTCCAATAAACCAATGCATTGGTAGAAAAACTGTTAGAGCAATTAAAGAAATTTAACTAAAATAGAATAAAACAGCTAACATTCTTCAGCTTCTAATTCTAGAATGTGCAATATATACTTTTTTTTAAAAATTGACTTTTAAAATAATAGAATCTATATATATAAAATATCTCTACTGACTAGATTGCTACTTACCATCAAGCTAAGATTAGGTCATAAAGCTGAGTTTTACTCTGGACTTCAATATTTTAACTTGAATTTTCCAAAACTTCTTAAAAACTATTTTACATTACTATTTTCTTGCACTGGAAAGAACTAAAAAACAGTCATTTCTTGGGCAAATGTCTGAATGTTTTAGTTTCTTACTTATATCAAAAAATTAGTTTTCATGTTGCAACAGGACTAATTTTATCACATGAAAGGGAAATTATATAGCGATCCCCTAGAAGAAACAATATGACTAATTACTGCACAAAACAGCAGGTAACATTACCAAAGCCAATGGCTGTTCAGCAAGGAAGTGACAGGGCCCAATTAATGATGGTTTTTGTAATAATAATATTTTACACTTGTCAATCACCTTTCACCTGGGAGTCTCAAAGCACATGATAAAAATATTAATTAAGCCTCACTGCAGATGTGAGAGTAGGTAATTGAACAGCTGAGTAAAGATAGCCACTGAGAGGTTAAAAGACTTGCCCCAGACCACATCGCAAGTGAATTGCAAAGCTGGGAACTGAACCGAGTAGTCTTGAATCTCAGTCCTGTGTTCTCACGACTAGACCAAGTGCCTCCTTATCCCCCACCACCCCAAATCTCAAACTCTAAGCCACTGCCAGACTTCCTAAGCGAAAGTAAACCAACAAGGTCACCTGAAGTCAGGAAACAGGGTCAGAAAAGGCCAACTGAAATAGAAAAATTTCACACCTTTCTTTCTGGGCCATCAAGCTTAATTAAAACATAACCCTCCCACTCCCCAAGCATAAGTCATGGTTGCATAGTAGCAGGCTGCCATGCTTCTGAGTGGACTGAAATTCATTTAAAGTATTCTCAGATGGGGGTTGAGCAAATACACCATTGCTTCTTCCCTACCCCCCACAAATAGGCTGAGCGCAAAATCTCCGTAAAAGCACCTAGCACTCAGACAGGTGAACAATTGAGGGCATTTTTATATACCTGAGTCTCTCAGGTCACAGAGAAATCTACTATTTTCTGTACCACTAGGCTGCCTAAGGCAAAAACATTAAGTAGTAAAAATTAACTTATTACAGTAGATACTTTCATATCTGTAAAATTATTTCTTAAATGTTTATCAGTATTTATCTCAACCAGTATAATCTAGAAGACAGTGGAAAGGAATATGGTATTTTACAAGCACTGCATTATTAGGACTCTTTATAGAATCCCATTCTATGGAAAGCACTTGTCAGAAACGAGGCTGACAAAACTTTACAGCCACATTCCTTAGTTTTATTTTCTGAGGATTTCTATAATTTTATTGTGCTATCTGGTGGCTAAATAAAAATGTAAATATGATGCATTGATGTTCAGAGTATTTAATTTCATAAAATGAAAATATTTGCAACTTTACCTCTCACAATAAGTTGAGCAAAATTGGACACTCCAGAGCCTCTCTCTGACTGAGTTACACAGCGATACAAATCCTGATCGGTTTTTGTCACCTCTTGCAACTTGAAGGTAGCAGCAAATCTTCTGTGATTGATATTTTTAGTTTGGGCAACTGGAATATCTTCTCCATTCCGTCGCTATAAATAAGAGAAAACAGTGCAAACGTATCTTATAAGAGTGTTTTTCCTCTTGACAAAGACATAAAAGTACCAACAAATATATTTTAAAACATTCAAACACAATCTCGCCATGCTGAGTTTTCCATGATGGGAGGGTCGAGCAAAGAGTTTCCCCTCTAGAGTTGGGAAACGTTCAGAGTCTTCTGCCTCTCCCAGGGTATATCTACACTACAGTTAAAATCTATGGTTGGCCTGTGCCAGCTCGTGCAGGCTCATGGGGTTTGGACTAAGGATCCCTGAGCTCTGGGACTCTCCCACCTTGCACAGTCCTAGAGCCTGGTCTCCAGCCCAAGCCCAAACATCTACACTGCAATTAAACAGTCCCTTAGCCCAAGCCCTAGTCGGCTGGAACAGGTTTTTAATTGCAACGTAGACATACCCCAAGAGGCCAAGCATGTCACTTCCATCTTGCATTGTTCAATAACGGGAACTATTCACAGGAGATCCTAGCTTTCCAAGTAGCAGCATCACACTGTGTGAGCTGCATCACTGGGACAGCTTACTAAACTTTGTAAAGTTAAAACCAATTTATCAGTCCATTGTAAACAAAAGTTCTACATAAAACTTGTGCACAGAGTTGCTGGATTTTCAACAGCTTTCTGGATACTAGTTTTGCCCTTTTATGCTAGTTCTTATGCACCAGGCACCCACCTCCTGAAATTGCACTGCCTGACATCAATCACCCTCCAACTAGAGCTGGTTGAAAAAAAAAGCTGTAAACAAAATGGAAAACAGGAATTTTTTCATAATATGTTTACTGATTTTTGAATTTTTGAAAAATGTCAAAATTTCAACACCGTTCCTGAATATAAAAAGAATTCAAATCAGTTCCATGGGTGACCAAAAAACTGAAAAATTTGCAAAGGAATGTTTGTGTTCCATTTCCTCACCCCCAATGAAAATTAAATTTTAAATTTCATTGAAAACTCAAAAGTTCCAAAAAAATTGACTAGTTCTAGCTCCAGCAGAGCTGTTACCATCTCTTTCCCACAGACAGCATCCCCCTCCTGGTACAAGTGGATGCAGCTGTTTCTGAAACTGGGAGCATCGTTTCTCATTTATCAACAGAGGCAATTATCTGTCCTGCAGCAGCATTGCCTACTCCTATCAAATCCCCACCTCAGGTAGAAATGTACAACTTCCCAATCAACCCTAGGAATAAGAAATACCACCCAAAACTTAAACTCAGAATTTCTGAGCTCGAAGCAATATTGGTGGGCAATAAAGGTAGCAAATTGGAATTTAATAAATTTAAAGCCTCCGGCAAAAAAAAAAAAAAAAAAGGTGGGGGGTAATGAGTCAAAGCTGCATATGTATGTTTTCTGGGCTACTGGCATGTACTAGATCATTTCATTTTACATCTAACATTTATGGTCTTATTATGGGGTTAGGTTCTCTATAAAGAGCTGCCCTCTCCTAATGAAAAAACATACTACTGTAAATTAGCCAGCTGTTAGTGCTGCGTCAGACTCACTGTAAAACTATTCACTTTCAACCATTAATGCATTGAAACATGAATCTTAGTTTTTTCCTGTCTTATAGCAGTCAAAATGCACCATTTCCCACACCCCATTACAACCTTGTCTGAAAACTACCATTTATATGCTCCTGACAGATTTCCGCTCCCCTCAATCCAAGAAAATTTCAGTGTGAAGAACATTCCATCATCTTTATCAACAGCAATTTTATTGGACTGACTCTCCCTTATTTCATGATAAAAGTTTATATTGAGAAGACCAATTTAATTTCCTTTTCTGCTGTTATGTCAGAGATGGCATTGAGTCAACTGTGAAACCTCCAACTACCCCCACAGGGATGGCTATGATTACAGAAGAAACTTAGGAAACAGTGCCAAATGAAATAGAAAACAAACTCATCTCCAGCAGAAGAGAAAACTCTGATCTGAAATACTACAAAAATATACTCAGATACCTCCTCTTTTTAAAGCCACCATCTCTTACATTAACACAAATCTCAAATATCCCTTTCTTATATGATAGTCATCTGAAATTGTATCATGTGGTAAGAGCATAGGACTGGGTGTCAGGAGAGCTGGATTCTATTGCCAGTTCTGTGGCTGTCTCACTAGATGGCCTTTGGTACATTATAGGTTCTTTGTGACTCAGTTTTCCCATCTGTAAAATGTGGAGAATACCTACCTCACAAAGGTGAAGTTAGGCTTAGTTTGCTAATGTTTTCAAAGAGACCTGCAGATGGAAGGCACCTTTGAAATGCAAACTATCAACAGTATTACTAAAGCTTACAATACCGAACAGCTATTACACACTTAAAGACTTCACATTTCACTACTATCAAGCTACAGTAAAAGCACCATGCAGGGCCGGCTCCAGGGTTTTTGCCGCCTCAAGCGGCAGGGGTTGGGGGGAGCCGCGATTGTGATTGGCAGCAGCTCCACCATGCTGCTTTCTTCTTCGGTAGCAAGTCCTTCCCTCCAAGAGGGACTAGCCCCCAACTTGCCGCTAAAGAGCCCGACGTGCTGTCCCTTCCCCTTGGCCGCCCCAAGCACCTGCTTCCTGAGCTGGTGCCTGGAGCCGACCCTGGCACTATGCAATACGTATCTCTTTCCTCCTCTTAGCTAGCTCATTACATTTGAAAGCAAGATTCTCTAGCTATTTATTTCCTCAGTTTAAATCAGACTTAAAATGAATGTCTTGATAGTCTACACAATGATAAATTATTTTTAAGTCGTCAGATCCAAGCTTTCTAAAATACATAAATTACGCTGTACTTTCCTTCCTTTCTACTTGTCGAAGCTTCCTTACAATCTATGTTCTGATCATCAGCCCAAGGAGAAAGAAGGGGAAGGAAAATCATGTTCTTTCTCAGCACACACACACTTGTCAGCCATTTGTTAAAAAACACTAAAGATGACAAAAGTGCAGATTATGTGGACTAAAAGACTGAAATTTTGAAATACGATGTTACAGAAGACTGCAAGGCAACTCAACTAATTCAATGAGTCTATTCCTGCAAAGTGTTGGATGGCAGTAGAAGAGGAAAAATAAAAGGATTTAACATTTCTTGTTAAAATATGCTTTTAAAAAGTGTTCTTCACCTTTCCCCGAATGTTATTTATTTCTTCAGCAGAGGGATTTTACTGCAGAATACAACTGATTAATCCCCTTTAAAAAATACCCTAAATACAGGTTTCTGAAAATACAATGCATTTTTTGCTTCAAAAGTAGAACTTCCTTATATTAAAGCACTTCCTTCATTTTGACTCCAATGTTTTTAAATTCTAATGCTCCAAACTCATTCTCCTTGACAGTGAAGAACTTTACATAGCCTGTACTGTAAAACAAATTAGTCTCCAAATGTTACAGCTCCCTTGTTAAAGCTGCTCTGCATGTTCAATGCTAGAAAAATACAATTAACTGGGCTCCTAATTTTAAATTGAATAATGAAGCACTTTAAAACAGTTATGGAATTGCCTCACTATCAATACGCAGAAATTTAATTAGCTTAACAATTTTATTTACTGTTCACAACAAAACCTAGAATTGTCTTTGCTGACTGCATTAAAGAGTTATCGCTCCCTTATCTTCCAGGATTTAGACTATTTCGAGAATGGCTGGTGTCTGTCTCTTTTATACAATTCCTTTAGGCCTTCACTGTGTTTTAGATCTCTAAAACAGGATCCCCATAACAGTATTAACAAAGTTAAATTACCCAACTCAAAATGTGTCCGTTTAAATTATCCTTGGAAGTGTTCCCCTGAGCTTTAATCTCAGGCAACCTAAAAACTACAGGCTCCTGTTGTATCCACAGTGCCATGGACTATGCAGCCCTTGACAGACCCTCCATGACTAAAGATTTTTTTTTTTAAAGTATACTACTACTTTTTACTAACAATAATTTATTAATTATTGTTTGTATTGCAGGAGCACATAGGACCAAGACCACATTGTACTGGGCACTGAAAACACAAACAACAAAAAGATAGTCCCTGCCCTACAACTTTCAATCTAAATATAAGAGAAAAGAGGTGACTATAGACCAGTGTTTCTCAAACTGGGGGTCTGGACCCAAAAGGAGATCGCAAGGCTATTGTATGGGGGGTCACAATATCAAAGTTGTAATCAGGACAAGGAGAACAAGGCAGCCGCTTAGAGTGCAATGATGGGGGGAAGTGAGAGGAAGGGCTGGAAAAATGCCAGGAAACAAATGGTAGAGGTAGAGCCCTGCAGCAGACATGGCATTGCCACCCTTACTTCTGTGCTGCTGCTGGTGGCAGTGCTGCCTTCAAAGCTGGGAGCCGGGTCAGCAGCTGCTACTCTCCTGCTGCCCTGCTCTGAAGGCAATGCAGCAGCAGCGCAGAAGGGTGGCAATACTATAGTAATTTTCGGGGGGGGGGGGCCTGAATATGTCACGGCCTGAAATATTTTCAAAGGGGGCCCCAGCAAAAAAAAGTTTGAGAATCCCTGCTATAGACAGCCTGGGGGAGCACAAAGATACAATAAGACAATATTGGCCAGCATGATAGGCTCCGGTCCCAGAACATCAGCAGCCTAACTGTTGCCAAGTTGTTGTAGGGATCACAGCAAAAGAGTTTTAAGGAGAGTTTTGAAGGAGGACAGTGTGGTGACTTCGTTGCTGTTCATGGGTAACCCCTCCCAAGCATGAGGAGCAACATCTGAGAAAGCACGAAGGCGTTTGTTTGAAAATTTAACAAGTGGACTATGAAGGCCAGCACCACTGTCGGATCAGAGGCAGAAGTTGACTTCTTTATAGCTTATAAGAGATAAGGACTGTGCAGATAGACTGTGAATGGCCTTTGAAGTGAAGACAAGTAGTTTACCCTAGAGAAGAAGGAACCAGTGGAGGTATGCACAGAGATGGGTGACATGGTCAAAGCAATGTGCTTGGAAAATGATCTTTGGAACAGCACTTTGAATGAATACAAGAGGGGCAAAATTGCATTTATTGAGACCAGAGAAGAGAATATGCAGTAAATGAGACATAAGATAATGGCAGGCTAGAAAGAAGTTAGAATTACATTGGAGTTAAAAGAATTAAAAAGTGTAATCTGCTCAAATTTCATTGGAGGAGGATTTTGATAGGTTGAAACAAGCTCTGAATGTTACTTTTCTTCAATATGAGTGCAGTTAATGCAACTTCTCTAGTAGGTGTGCAAAGCCTATCTCCATGTATATCTATTTATATTTTTAAATAATTTTAATCACCAGTGGACTCAACACTGCATCCAGAAAGTGATCTCCCACTTAGAAAATAAAAGTTGAAGCAAATACCCTGGCTTCACCTTAGCATATGTCTTGCACTGGGACATATTACCCAGTCACAGTGTTCAAATGATTTGAAATGATCTCTTAATTGAACTGTTCTTCTTAATGTCAGAGCTCTTAAAAGAGCAAAAAGAAAAGCAGCAGTGCTTGCTGCTCATTAGAAGGTTCATGGTAGCTATATTGTTTCAATTTATGTGTCGCTCACTCTGAACAGAGCTCGAAAATTCTGCTCAATTAGGTTTCAAAAACTCTATTTAAAATTAGTGTGGATTTATGCTAATAAGAATTGGCTGCACCCTGCACTCTTCCTGATTCCTTTACTTCTCTGCTGTCCGATTTGATAACCTTGAAATCACTCACTTTGGAGGGGTCAGAAGTATAATACCACATGCTCTAAAATAGCATTTTTCTCCTTTTTGGAAAATAATGGTGGACATGGCAAAGAACAACATGCCATAAGCAGCTGGTTACAAAAAATGCAACTATCTTAAAGCATTTGATAACTACTCCAGAGCTGCAGGCACTTGTATCACAGTGTTCTATACATTTTGGGACCATTTCTAGATCTTGATAGTTAAACCATTTTATGTGCCATATGCTTTTTCTTTGAGTCAGTGGAAGCATATAATCATCCTTACCACTGCCGCTTTTAATCTGCCTTTAAGTTGGACAACGGTCTCTATCCTGTCTAAAACACAAAAATCTGTGGCAAGATACTAATTCTTCTCTTTTCCCTCTTCTGAGAGAAGTCAAACTGTGTCTGGGGACTTTGTATTGCTATTCCTTTTGACCTGAGCAGTTAGCCAAAAAATCAGGGTCTTGAGGACTGTTCCAGCTGGGAGGAGACACTGGTTATGAAGTCAGGTTTTTTTAAAATGTAATCCTGTTTATTTACAACACAGCAGGACTCAAACAGCCTGAAACAGTGTCTTTACTCTCAGTCTCAAGCCCCTTTCCAGTCAGCAATTAGCCCCAAAACTCTTTTGCTTTTCTCATGTCCATGTTCCCAGTGTCTGTTCTGTATCCCGGCCTTCCTTTCTGCCCTCTCTGCCAGTGTTTTTCTGACTTCTCTCTCTCACTCCCCACCCTGACACTAAAACCACACTCAGCAAAGCCCCTCTGCTCACAGAGTTCAAATTCCTGAGCAGCCTGACATGTGCCTTTGTTTTGGGTGGTCACACGTCCCTGTGTTTTGGTTGGACGTTGTCGCAGGTCTGTCTGGGCTCCTTTTGCTGGCAACTCACCAGATATCTGTGCCATTGAATCCCTGGGAATTTTAAACCTCCATAATCTGAACAGTGTCCAGGCACCATCCCTGTCTTGCGGTCTGTACACATGCTTTTGGACTGCTGCCCCTCCAGAGAGCTGTAATCATGTGGCCTAGGTGCCTAACACCCCGGCTCTGGGCTGGCTACTCAGACACTTCCTGTAGTTTTAAAAAAACACCCTCTCCCAGAATCCAATTGAAGGTGTGAGCCTTTTGGATTCCAATTTAACTCTCACAGGGGACACGTGGTAAGTACAGCATGTAAAATAAGAAGTACCAGATTGCTCAGGCAGCTCTTGCACCAGCAGGTGCCCAGAAGGCAGCAGGAGTAGCGCCAGGACTTGGACTTGGCCTTGGGAAGCTGGCATAGCAGCAGCTTCGAATGCTGCAGCCCATTCTGCTTCTTGTATGAGCAGAGCAGGAGCCTAATATCCCTGGCTATCCTCTGAGTCATTCTGCCAGCCAGGCAGCTAGCGGTTTAGGTCCTGCCTCTGCTCCCTGGACAGGTGTGTACCTGGCAGTTCTGGAGAGGATCTGAAGCCTGGTACACCCCGAGTTCCACATCCCACCAGCAGCTGGCTCTAACTCAGCAGTGCCTTCCATCAAGCTGCCACAGCTGGCCAGTCCCTTCCTCTTGAAGCTGCTGGGCAAGAGCAGCTGCTCACTTATTGCTCTGCCATGACCCACCTCCCGCAGCGACTAATAGATCAAGCCACTAATAGAGTGAGGAGATAGAGGCAGTTCCGCTTCACCACCACTGAGGGGAGGCCAGACGGGTCTAAAAAAGAAAGTACCAGGAAACTGTTCCAGCTCTCAGAAAAAAAACATCAGAACAGCATTGCAGAGAGTTCAACATGACTTTAGCACTGCTGTTATTGTGCCTTATTTAAGTATGAAAAATACGCAGAAGGTACAGATCATGTAGAAAACAACAAACATCATGAATCCAATGCCCTCACTCTAGCTCTGAAGTCCTTTGGGACATCTGCGTTCAGGTAGGGAGGGTCTTCCAGCCTCATAAGGCTTGTGCAGCAGCTTCTGTCATCCTAAGCAGGTGAAAATGGTTGAAGAGAGTGAAGAGATCAGATCCTTAGTCAGGTGACCTCCTGGTCAGTCCCCAGAAGTGCCCTTATTGCTAGTCAACCTCTCCCCTGGAAAATACAGTAATTTTTTTCTTGTTGGGAACCAGTCCATTGTCTAGGATATTTGTATTTCAATAGACCCTCCACTACACCTTGGAATTTCAGCCTAACATGGAAGTAAAGACACTACTGGGAACACAACAAACCCTCACACTCCATATGGAGTTTGCAGTCTGACAAAAACACATATTGAGAGTTCACAGTCTCCCACAGAATTCATAAATTGTACAAACAGATTTCCAAATCACCACAAAGGCCCTTACTATTTCAGGAACCTGGTTCCATAAAGGAACTTAGTGGATTCTTACACTATCTTAAATGAAGTTTCAGTGAGGTTTAAGCCAACCCACAACAGTGTCATGCAACCAAACCAAAACCATATATCCAAACAGCCCCAAATTTTGAGAAAGTTCCAATCTGGATTTGAGATGGAATGTCTTGAGGGCATGTATATGATAAATGTAGGCTACAAATTATTTTATTTTAGCTTGGCTGATATTATATAGATATCAAAGATGAAAAAAAACAACCCAGGTATATCATCCCTATGCCAATGCACAGTTATGTCCTTTCTAGTTTGAAATCATTGATGCAATGAGTCTCCTTTCACTTCTACTGGGAGACACATCCGCAGACCTCACCCATCAATAAGCTGGATAGAATTTAATAGGTGTGAAACCTATATACGCTATAAACCTATAGAATTTAATAACTTCTTTCCTGATAATATTTAGTAGTTATTTTATAGAATTTCATAGCAGGTATATAATTTTTCTATAAAATTCTGTAAAAAACTTGGCATTTCTTTAAACTCAATGATTTTCCCACATGGACAAGGGATAAACAGGAATTTTTGTCCTGATAGTCAGTTTAAGATTTTCTATTATTGGTTTTATACCATCATTCTGAGTCATATCAGTTTAGATAATCCAGCACAACTATACTCCTTTCTTGATGTTTACATCCTTGAAACGCAAGTAGGTAATTTCAGCCCAACCACTGCTAATCATTATCAGCTCTTCCTAGATTCCAATCTCTGCTCTAGTAGCACATAAAATACATATAAAATGATGGGGTCTAAATTAGCTGTTGACACTCAAGAAAGAGATCTTGGAGTCATTGTGGATAGTTCTCGGAAAACATCCACTCAGTGTGCAACTGCAGTCAAAAAAGCAAACAGAATGTTGGGAATCATTAAGAAAGGAATAGATAAGATGACAGAAAATATCATACTGCCTCTTTATAAATCCATGGTACGCCCACATCTTGAAAACTGCATGCAGATGTGGTCGCCCCATCTCAAAAAAAAAGATATAGCGAGCTTGGAAAAGGTTCAGAAAAGGGCAACAAAAACAATTAGGGGTATGGAACTGCTGCTGTATGAGGAGAGATTAGTAAGACTGGGACTTTTCAGCTTGGAAAGAGATGACATATAACAGAGGTCTATAAAATCATGACTGGTGTGGAGAAAGTAAATAAGGAAGTGTTATTTACTCCTTTTCATAACACAAGAACTAGGGGACACCAAATGAAATTAATAGGCAGCAGGTTTAAAACAAGCAAAGGGAAGTATTTTTTCACACAACACACAGTCAACCTGTGGAACTCCTTGCCAGAGGATGTTGTGAAGGCCAAGACTATAACGGGGTTCAAAAAAAGAACTAGACACATTCATGGAGGATAGATCCCTCAATGTCTATTAGCCAGGATAGGCACGGATGGTGTCCCTAGCCTCTGTGTGCCAGAAGCTGGGAATGAATAACAGGGGATGGATCACTTGATGATTACCTGTTCTGTTCATTCCCTCTGGGGAACCTGACATTGGCCACTGTCAGAAGACAGGATACTGGGCTGGATGGACCTTTGGTATGATCCTGTATGGTTGTTCTTATAATTCCCCTCCTCCACCGGGCAGCAGCTCCTATTGCCTCTGAGAAGACAGGCCCTCCCCAGAGAGCAAGAAATTCTGCAGAGGTTACAGTAGCAGCAGTGAGTGGTGGGTAGCTGGAGATCACAGCTCTGGAAGCATCACCTCTGTGGTAAAAAAGATTAAAGAACTTGGAAACAATACAGTCCAATACTTTCAGGTCCCTGTTCATTCTGGAACAAGATACAACTGCTGAGGGGTGGGAATAAGATGAAAGGAGAACATTTTGAACAGCAATAACAGGGAAGGCTGGCTTGCGAGAGGGGACAGGGTGGTCGCAGATGGTTTGGGGAAAAGAAATAAAAAAATCCTCAAAGGAAAAAAAAAATGCAACGAACTGGTTTTGTACTTTCAACATTTTCCGTATATATTGTCTTTCTAGCGCTATTTTGTCTTTTCTACATTGATTGTAAAGCTCATCAGGACAGGGAACTTTTCACATTGTATGCTTGTACAGCACTCAGGACAACGAGCCCCCAATCCAACAAGGGCCTTTGGGATATTGTTGTTATTATTATGCTTTAGCAAAGCTGTCTACATAGAGATTTTAATCAGTCTTGCACAAAATCTATTCACTTGTCTCACCAACTATAGGAACCAACTATACTGAAAAAAATATTTTACTTGCCTTTCAAAAAAACAACTGGTGAGCACAAACTTCAAGGCTTTTAATAAATCCTCTCTCATAAGTAAGTGCTTTCAGCATACATGTTTCGCTTTAAAATTGATTTAAATATTGTTTGGATCACAATCAATAAAGTGAAGGAGATAATTGTGCTACCACTTCTGACTTAAGTAGCCGGTAAAAGTTCTGCGCCCTGCCGGCATTTCCTGTAGGATGAGAAATTAATGATGCAGTCAGGTATCTTTGCTACAGATAAAGAACGCACAAAGTCCTTATCTCTCCGAACACAGAAGGAACCAAACAGGATGAAGTTTCTTTGCTCATAGGACCAAACCCTTTCAAACAGCTCTCCCTCTAGGCTTTTGTCAGGGGCACACTGTGCTCGATCACGTTGTCTGTCTGTTTGCTCCTTCTCTATCTGTCTCTGTAGAATTTCTCCTGCTTCTCTAATTACCCCCCCCCCCCACACACACACACAACTATAACATAGCTCTTCTCCCATAAAGTTCAAACAACTGGTCTTTCAGGAAAAGGGCAGAGATTTATAGCAAACCAATGGAAGGCCCAGCTTCCCAATAAACAAAGCAGTTCAACAAGAGCATGGCCATTCCTTATCAGCAGAGCCATAAAGCTAAGTTTAATAAAGCTAATGACTCTGATTCTCCAATACATCTGAAAGGGGCTCAGATGCTATGGTGAAGGAAGTGGGCCACAGGAAACCAATTGTGGTTGCCTGATTCTGTCACCAAGCCCTAGCTCAACCACTTAGATCACTGGCTTAAACTCCTTCTGGGATTGTACACGAAAGGTGGATTGGGCATGGCGGAACTCTGCCCTGCCTTTCCGGCTCATGCCCTGCCCCCAAAATGCCTCTCTCTCCTCCTTATGGAGGCTGGGATGGGAGGCATGGCATAGGATTCAGTAGATCCATCTCCACCAGCAGAATTCCATTGCACAGGGAAATTCTCCACTTACACCTCTGCCTACTTTAAAGCTATTGTGTCTGGACCAATGTGTGCCATAAAATAGAAAAAGGTGTTTGAGAGAAAATTATACTTCCTGAATGCAGAACTATTTAATAGAATCCACTGGGACAGAGGCTCTGGAAGTGACAGAAACAGCATCAAAGTTAGAATGTATAGTGACACAAGAAATTTTAAAAACCACACACCATGAAACAGACTGGGATTAGTAAGAAATATGAAATGTGGATTAATACTGTATTTTCAGTGGCTAATGGTCCTATATAGCAGTAGTATAGGAGACAGTAATGTGTGGCAGCACAGAATAAATGAAAAACGCTAACGAGTCTTTATGAACATGTTTAGAGATATTAGTAGGCTTCCTTGGTGGAACAGTTCTTCAGAATATAGCATTCATCAGCCCCCCTTAACTGAAGAACTCAAAGATAAGGGGAAAAGGCTAAGAGCACAGATAACAGAAACAAGATGTTTAAAGATAAATGCTACTTTCCATGTTTACATATTCTTTGACTTCCCTTTCAGAAGCATCATTACTCCAGAAAAGAGTTGTCAATAACAAGGAATGTTGGGGAGACTAAATGTGGAATGGGAAATTTCAGTGTGCATATCAATTATGGTGGGAATGGGCATGTCTCCTATCTGACAGAAGTAAGTTAAGAAAATAAAAACTACTGTGTATAGAGAAAAACCAGGAGCGGACCACAATCAATCAGGAAAACCAGAACAGAAACTTTCTTCACAAAGTCTGCAGTAGAAGGAGACATCTGCTGAAGAATGATGTAATATTTAAAAGTGGAATGTATTGCAAGTGCCAGCTAATTTGCAGAATTGGGTCTGAAGGACAGCAGCAACATCCTGAAGCATGTTTCATCAGGCTACTGTGTGCCAATGTGAGAGAGAACAAGAAGAGACATTAAATGCATTCAAGACAGGAAAAGATTTGTGGTAGTGGATAAAACACATCAAAGGGACTTTTGTCAATTAACTTTCTAACAAGAGAAAAAGATAAAGCAGCAAGAAGCAAGAAATCTTTAAAAGTAATTTTCTGTAACAGCAGTACACTAAGGAATACAGTAAGAATGGACTCGAAGGCAGAAACTCGGTTTTCCAGCAGAAAAGTAACTTTCACTAATTAAGATCAGGTTGTGTACCTTGTCTGGTAAAGTAAACAGTTATGGCAGGGCTGCCTGTTCTACTAGGAAAGCCAATCTGAACACTGATACATGGCCTAAAGAGTGGGAATTCGTGAGATGGAAGATGATGAAGCTACTCTGTCTTATAACAGAGGAATTAATTTCTTTTCAAGCAATTTGCAGAACACTCAGTACCAAGAATAACAGCAATCAATACAGTAAGTAAAGACAGATACAAAACACTGTCAGAAGCTGAATGAGGCATCCTATTGGCTGAGCACATAACTAAGAATATCAGCATTCAAGGAAAACGAGATAAAAAAACCTATGATGAAATCTATTAGGCAGTAATAGCAACAGGTGGATAGTATTGGTAACGTGCAGGAGTGTGTTGCTTCCTTGGGCTATGAGTATCCATATGGCAACCTTTGCAGAGAACACAGCACTCGCAAGGATCTCTGCTGAAGTTCCTCATTAGACATTTTTTTTTCCCCACTCAAAATATTTTTTTTTAACACCTCAGAATGATAAGTAGCATCATCATGAGTTAGATAAGCCTTCATAAATTAGACAAAAAATAAAGTATTAACAAACTTAATGAGTGGCTGTCAAATAAAAACTGCAGAGAATTTAAGTCGGGGTAGGCAACCTATGGCACGTGTGCCAAAGGCAGCATGCGAGCCGATTTTCAGTGGCACTCACACTGCCTGTGTCCTGGCCACTGGTCTGGGGGGCTCTGCATTTTAATTTAATTTTAAATGAAGTTTCTTAAACATTTTAAAAACTTTATTTACTTTACATACAACAATAGTTTAGTTATGTATTATAGACTTATAGAAAGAGACCTTCTAAAAACATTAAAATGTATTACTGGCACGCTAAACCTTAAATTACAGTGAATAAATGAAGACTCAGCATACTGCTTCTGAAAGGTTGCCGGCCCCTGATCTAGGTTGTGGTTCTACAATGCCACGTTTCAGGGAATGAGTATCAGCAGCTGCCCCCATGTGTCTCAACATACTGAATGTTCTTTAGGACACCTATCAGTCCAGGGTCATATGAAACACTAGACACAACAACTGATGCTCTGTAGCATCAATCGGAAGCTTATTCCATTCCAATTTAACCTGCACTGATCACAGGGTGCCTTAGGTCAGTATTAAAACAAAATATGAAGCCTATCCTGGGAAAGTCATTCTGTAGGTGGCAGAAAAATGATTTCAAATACACAATAGTAAATCTTTGTCTGTCTCCACCCTCACCCCCAAAAACACAACCACCCTATTTATACAAAGTAAAATCTGTTAAAATATAATGCTGTCTTAAATTTAAATGTAAAGTTATACTAGAAAGACTATAGAAGTATAGCATGTGTTCAGAAACAAAAAGAAACTGATAATAATGGGCCTAAATAAAGCTAAATTAACCACAGCCATGTATTATTTTCTGGAGATAGATTTTGCCAAAAATTTGAACATGACCTTTTTTTTCCTGGAGTTCCTACTCCTCCCTGACAATTCACTGCTTCCTGTTGCCTCTTGCTTTGAATTTCGGGCATTTCTTCCCTCTGTATGGAACGCTCTCTCCATACTTTAAAGTGTGTTGTCACAATTGAGACTCTCCACCTGCTATCCTAGAAGCATAACTTCTAAAGTTTGCTCTCAGCTCTGGGTTTCTTGCATGCTAGTGGCATGTTGCTTCCAGGTGACAGGCCAATCTGCTAAAACTACAATGTTACTGGATATGCCTGAGGTGTGGAGCTTTTTAAAAGAATCTTCCAAGATGTGTGTAGATGCAGCATGGTGGGGAGGACACTCGAAGAGAGAAGATGAGTCAGATTGGTAAATTCCCTGTGGAAAGTGAAGACTGTTTCAAACCATGTTCTATGGCAACAACGGTACCAAAAACTGATAGTGAGATGGTAAACAAAGCATTGAGAGTTATGGTATATACATTTTCCAAAAAGGATAACATTATGTGGTCAGCTGTTTGATCCTTGCCAGGTCAACTGCATAGTTAGCCCCTCATTTGATAACACTGCAATTTTCACAGCAATTTGCATTCCATTTTCCATAATGTTTTCTAATTTCACTTCTGCAAAGATTACTTTCAGGCAATTGCTTTAATTATCTGTTACTCCACAAGGAATGACATTTTCCTCTGGCTGAGAGAAGAGATGTATCACACTGCATTAATGCTGATGAGACTCTCCAAGGGTGAAACCATGCACTGACTTGCCAGGCTTGGCAAGCCAACTGAGGAGGCAGTTAGCCAGCACCTCATGCTGTTGCTGACAGATTGGCCCAATTGCCAGTGCTTTGATGGCAATCTGCACAGGATTGCCAGTTACATTTTAAACTTCTAAACACATGCAGTGTGCTTCTAATCTGAGATTCATCAAAGCAAATGGTATCACCCAGGACCATGGCAAAACACACCGAACTGCAAAGCTAAGACAAGCCTCTCTGCCCAATCCAATGAGGTGTTAATGCCAAGCTCAGCAATGATGGATGGACTCATTAGTGTTTCAGTTATCTCCAACTGAACCTGGAGCCAAGGCATATGGTTTAACAGATGTTCCAGCAAAGGGCTCTATTCTCTGTTCCACATAGGTGTCCAGTTATACTGGCCATTGATAAGAGACTATAAAATCTGATTGGCCATATGGAAGTCACAATTGCTCCCAACTCAAAAAGCAGCCTGCTTCTGGCAAAGAAAAACAAAACCCAGCACCCACAAACCTATTGCTCTGATATCCTTATTGGATTAATGGAACAAGTGCTAAACAATATATACAATATACAAAGCACATGTCATCTTCCTATCCATTCTGACTAGCCATATGAAGTCAGTCTACCTCTACACTGTACTTGCTTAGTACTACACTGAAGCATCTAATGCACAAGCCACACTTCTCCATGCTGGGGAAAAGGGGACAAATCTGTAAATGCTATTTTGACCATTTAAACTCTCATTTTTATAAGTTCTCTCTCTCTCAGTATTTAGCATGATCTCTGAATCAATAATTGCCTTTACTCTGCCTATTTTCCTGGATACCTAACATTTAGCAGTGTCCAGAGAACAGGCACACTGCAAAGCTAAGCACTTGGGTTTGCTTGCTATTTATTAGCATAAGTCCACTGGTGTGCATGGTACTTTACACCCAAAAATAAATAAATACAATACAAAAATAAAGGTCTCTGCCCAAGGGGGATTCAAATTAACGTAACAAATACAAAAATTCAAGATGAACAGAGGAATGAGACAAAGAGAATATTAAACAACGGAAAGGAAATATTGCATCGGGAAGAAAGTCACTTAACTTACTACATTCGACAAATACACAGGCACCAGTGCAGAAGTGGATAGTGTCTGAGTGGACAACTGGCCATACTTTTTTCATGATTCTCCATAGTTAATATGCATTAAGCATAAAATTAAACACAGATGTGTACACCTCTGGACTTCTTCAACAAAGGAATTTCAACATGTGCTGGTCTTAACTTTCACAAGAAGACAGACATCTTAATGTGGATAGATAGGGTTGCCAATTTTGGTTAGTTGTCTTCCTGGAGGTTTCATCTCACAATCTTTAATTAAAGGTTTAATCTTTAATTCCTGGAGACTTGGCAACCCTATGTGCATGATTATTGACATTATACTAGGAGAGGGCCTATACAGTACGTAACCATAGTTGGAAATCAGCTCAGCAAGGCAGTAAGAACCAACCTGAACGTTAGTGCTAGTTCTCTTAATATTTCTGTCTCCAGGCTGGGGTATTAAATTGAAATCTCAGTTTTGAATAATCACATATCTGAGCCCAGAAACTCTAGTGACTACAGTGGCCCCAGCTACCACTGAATTCAAATAAGTGTCTAGCAAACCTGTGAGGCCCCACAGTGGGAACTTTGGAGGTAGATGGGAGCAGGGGAGGGACAGAATGTCTATTATTTTTACCTGCAACAGTATCTTAAGGGAGATGGGAAAAGGTAGACAGAGAAGAGACATCTCAAGAATTCAGACATATGTGAGAAAGCTTTATACAAGCATCCATATTTTGAAATGCTCAACTAAAACAGAAAAGTACAAACCTTTGATCTTCTCCTACTATATTTGTTAATAAATACGCACCAGTTAAAGTATTTATTTCTATAAATAAAAAGAATAGCCATAGTACCATAATAATTGTGTGCTGCACACTTGTTGCGGAAGTAAGAGGTGCAATTTTGAAAGCTGTTTCTCTCTCTCTCATCCCCATATTTAACATGCAATATTCTCATAATGTGTTAATGAACCAGTTAAGGCTCTTTATCTAGTCCAGTGGTCCCCAAACTATGGGGCCAACCATGCAGTAGTGGGGAGCAGAGGCAAATTCCATTACTAGTGGGGGAGGAGGGGTTGCGACAGGAAAAGTTTGGGCACCATCGATCTAGTCAGATATCTATCTGCTTTATATTAATGCAGCTGGACCTTTCAAAGCACTTTTGTTCTCAGCATTACTTATCTTTCAATGCCAAAAACCTGTTTCTCCCAACCTCAGTCCAATGCGACTGTGAAATTGAAAAAAAGAAAAAACAAATGCTATCTGATTTAAAAAAAAACTGAAAAAAAAGACGAGAAATCCAATAAAGGGCCAAGATCAGTCTTTATTCATCTTTTTGTAATGCTCACAAAAATCTGAGTCTGTGAAAAGCCTTTGGATCTCACTGCATTATAAATATGCATATAATGAGAGATTTGGTGTATTGGAACACACTATCTATACTCATGTTTTTATATTCATACAAATGTGTACATGCTTAAAATTATAAATATATATACACACACATACATACATATGCAAGAAAAAATATCATACAGTGGGATAAACATAATGCACAATTTCTAACACCTCTGATTTCTGAAGTTAGAAAAATAAGCCTTTCTAAAATATATCATTGCTGTTTGTGCTACTGTCGCTGATAGTACCACTAGCTCCATCCCACAAAATAAATAGATACAAATGATTTGCCTAATTTTACTGAAGGAGATGGGAAAGAGTGAAAGGGCAGAAGGGATTCTGTAGTTTCTTTTTAAAGTTCTTTATTTTAATTTTTCACTTAGAAATACTCGAAGAACTGGAAGAGACAGAGATAGCCATTACTTTCTTTAAATAACCCCATGTCTGCAAAACTACTGCTCTATAGCTTCAATGTAACCAAACAGGATCTTGTGTCAGAGAGCATTTCTGACCTGAACAGCCCCAGTCTCCTCAAATGTTATTTCATATAATTACATCTCATGTAGAATGCCTTATTCGAAGTTTTCAAAAGGGAAGATCTTTTCACATTCAACTATGATGACAAAAAAGGTTCTTTTATTTATTAACATAGCATGCTAATAAACCATCTCTCTTCACTTGCTGCTATGAGAGAAGATGCATTCCTGGAATGCTGCTGCTCCAGGCCCTCAAAAACAATTATTTAGGCATTTGATTTGATCTGTTGGTTGTTTTCTTCTTCATATTGAAACTTTAGAATGTGAGTTTGCTAGTTTGAACTAAGCGTAGACGTGTGCCTTTTCCAAGTCAGATACTTGTATACCCCATGTGGTCCATAACCCACCTTTACACCAGTTTCAAGGAAAACAGGTCAATTGGATCTTTGCTCAAAACTGCGCACAGTAGGATTGATAACGAGCAATGCTCTCCAAACACTGAAGAAAGCATTCTGACAGGTAAAATTAATTATTAGCATGGCTGTGCTGGGAAAACAGAGCAAAGACTTCAATGATGAGAAAGGAACATATAGGGCAAAGAGGAAATAGTGACAGAACTAGTAGAGTTTCAAGGGCGAGACAGAGAGAGAGAAGTAAAATACGAGTAGAGATCTGCATTTGAAGAATTCAGGTGACTACTGTCAAACAGCTATTTTTATAGCAAGGTTGCAAAGCACTTTATAAACATTAGCAAAGAAAGTTATTTGAAGGGCAGAAGACCCTTCTAGTCCCAAGAGCTCAGCTAACAAATGAAAGGATATTCTTAGCATTTTACACGATAAGAAAGAATCCACTTCTGTGATCTATCCAGTAAAATCTATTAACTGAGTGAAGAGAAAACGAATGTTTTCCAAGCAGTTTTGGCTGCTAACTGGCTTTCTTGCAGGGAAAAGAAAAGTTATAAGGGATAATCAGTCAAAGTTATCTTACTTGGAGGACAGAGTGGTATGGAAAAATTCCAGTTGGCTCTCACTGTCAGGCTTTGTTGAGCAATTATCTGTGTTGAAAGTGGAGCTTTACATTGTTTCTTTAGACTCTCATTGTTATAACCTTATCTCTCATAAAATAATCCAGGTTAATGTAATTTAACTTTGCCAAATTGGGCACATAAAACACACAATGCTCAGAAATTGAACTGCTCTTTCTCAATGAGTACATTTTACATTTGTTCAATTTAAGTAATGGTTTGTACTTAGCAGAAAAACTTGCAAAACAAATAATTCCTGGTGATATGATATCTGTTTAGTACAAGGACGTATTAATGTGAAATGCAATGCAATGCAATCACTTTTGGTTCTGTGTTCATTTTTCATACTGTAGCACATTGTGATTATCTTTTCTTGGAATATTTTGTATGTCCTATTTATCTAGAAGTCAGTTTCTCATATTCTACCCAAAAGAAAAATTTCCTGTGTCTTTATTTTGGACTTCAGATGCATCCCATGGCTATATATACACCCAAAGATGGTCATCTCCTTTCTGAATTGGGTTAGAAGTCAGACCCTGATTGGGAAAAAATTGATTATGTTTCATTTTGGCAGTGTCCAACTTACTACAAAGTATACAACTTTACATTTGGTAGTTTCTAGATTTTAAAATTGTATTTTTGACACTCAGACTTTTTAAGTATCAAAAGGTTCTGCTTGAAGAAGCAATTTTCAATTTTTCAAAATAATTAAAGATTGTGCACACTGCAAACTTGCTGTTACTAGGCACTATTCTTGAAGAGGTGGTTTATGCCCCTGTGATCTTTCCTAACAACCTATCTTTTTCTAAGCTATGAGTAAAAACATTCTCAGAGCTTTGTGAGAGGCAAACAATATTCTGATTTTAGACACTGTTGACTTCAGAACATATAAAATTGTATATTTATACAAATCTTTCTCCTATGATTCAAAGGCATGGCAATTTTATAGTGTCAGGTTAAAAATTCCATCTTTTTAACAAACATCCCAAGGGATTAATTTGTAATTTCTCTCTATCATAGGATCATCCATCATAGTTATGACAGCTCTCAGTTAAGCCTGTACTAAATAAAGCACATGTTTTACTAGATACTAAACTTTTTCTTTCAAACCATAGGTATTTATTGCTTACATGTTTTGATAAAGAAACATTCACATGTAGAGAGAATACATTAATAGTTACCTTACACAGTAACCATTTATCTAGCGCACCTTTTTATGTTTTTTATTCCAAGTTTTAAAAATTTGGAATCATTAGCATAGAATAATAGAAACATAGGGCTGGAGACGACCTCAAATGGTCATCTATCTATTCCCCCCGCACTGAGGCAGGACCAAGTATACCTAGACCAGGGTAGGCAACTTATGGCACAGGTGCCGAAGGCGGCACGCGAGCTGATTGTCAGTGGCACTCACAGTGCCCTGGTCTTGGCCACTGGTCCGGGGGGCTCTGCATTTTAATTTAATTTTAAGTGAAGCTTCTTAAACATTTTAAAAACCTTATTTACTTTACATACAAGAATAGTTTAGTTATATATTATAGACTTATAAAGAGAAACCTTCTAAAAAGGTTAAAATGTATCACTGGCACATGAAACCTTAAATTAGAGTGAATAAATGAAGATTAGGCACAGACTTCTGAAAGGTTGCCGACCCTGACCTTAGACATTACTGACAGGGTTGTCCAATCTGCTGCTTAAAAACCTCCAGTGACAGGAAGTCTTTCACCTCCTCTTGGTAAACTATTCCAGTGCTTAACTATCCTTTAGTTACAGGCCTTTCCTCCATCTATGTAAAATAATCCTTGCTGCAGATAAGCTGTCTAGAACGAGCATTAGCTATAAGGGTTAATGGTTTCTTTTAACCATGTAAAAGGGTTAATCAAAAGGGAATCCAAACACTCTGACTGCCAGAGCGTACCAATCAGGAAACAAGATTTTAAAAGCTCACGGAGGGAATGTTTGGGTGTGTCCCCCTTTGTCTGTAAGTCCTTCCGGTCTCGTTCTCTCGAGGCTATGAGAGGGATCTTTCTATCTTCAAGCTTCTAATCTTCAGTTTCCAAGTTGTGAGGTAAAAGGTAGAAAAACAATAGGCTTTTATTGTTTTTTTTGGAATTTACATGTTTAGTTGCTGGATGTTTAAATTGTATTTCTTTTTTAATAAGGCTGTTTATTCAATTTCTTTAAGCAATTGACCCTGTATATTACTTGATACAGAGAGCATTTTATGTCTTTTTCTTTTTTTATATAAGGCTTTTCTTTTTAAAACCTGTTGGATTTCTTCTAAGTGAGGCTCTAGGGTAGAATTCCTGTGCCAGGATTACGGTCTCTCTCAGGGGAAAGACTGGGAGGGGAAAGAGGAAGGAGGCGGAAGGAAATTGCCTCTCTGTTTTTGTAATTCAAGGAGTTTAAGTACAGTAATCTGCCATGGATACCCACGGAGGGGAAGCCTGGAGGAAGTAAAGAGAAGACAAGGGGAGCGGGGGTTATTTCCCTTTGTGGTAAGACTCAGGGCATCTGAGTCTTGGGGTCCCCCAGAGAAGGTTTTGGGGAGACCAGAGTGAGCCAAACACTGGAATATTTGCCTGGTGGCAGCGCTATCAGATCCAAGCTGGTAATTAAGCTTGGAGGTTTCATGCTAGCATCTCAGTTTCTGAACTCTAAGGTTCAAATCTGAGTAGGAAGCTATGACATAAGCAGATTACTTCTTGTTTTACCATCAGTGGACACAGAGAACAACAGATCACCATCCTCTTTATAACAGCTCTCAACATAGTTGAAGAATATTATCAGGTTCCCTCTTATCCCCATTAATCTTTTTTTCTCAAGATTAAACATGCCCATTTTTAAACCTTTCCTCGAAGGTCAGGGTTTCCAAACTTTTTATAATTTTTGTTGTTCTCCTCTGGACTCTCTCCAATTTGGCCATATCTTTCTTCAAGTGTGGCACCCAGAATCACGCACAATACTCCAGCCAGGGCCTCACCAGTGTCGAGTAGAATGGAACAATTATCTCCTATGTCTGACATACAATACTCCTGTTAATTCACACCAGAATAATTGTTTTTTTCTCAGCTGCATCATATTGTTGGCTCATTCAGTTTGTGATCCACTGTAACCCCTATGTCCTTTTCAGCAGTACTACCACCTAGCCAGCCATTCCCCAGTTTGTATTGTTCCATTTGATATTTTCCTTCCTAAGTGAAGTATTTTGCACCTGTCTTTACTGAATTTCATCTTGCTGATTTCAGACCAATTCTCCAATCTACCAAACTAATTTTGAATTATAATCCTGTCGCCAAAGTGCCTGTAACTCCTCCCAGCTTGGGGTCATCTGCAGATTTTATACTCCATTATCCAAGTCATTAATATTGACTAGTGCTGGACCCAGAGCAAACACCAGAGAGATCCCACTAGATCCATTCTCCCAGCGTGACAGTGACCCACTGATAGCTACAATGAGTATGGTCTTTCAGCTAGTAATTTCTTCTACACCACATTTCCCTACTTTGCTTAAAAGTTAGTTTTGTGTCAAAAGTTTTACTAAAAATCAAGATCCTCTACTGCTTCCCCACTCTCCAGTAGGGAAGTAATCCTGTTAAAGAAGGAAATTAGGTTGGTTTGGCATGATTTGTTCTTGAGAAATCCATGTTGGCTATTACTTATCACTTGGTTATCCTCCAAGTGCTTACAAATTGAGTGTTTAATAATTTGTTCCTGTATCTTTCCAGTCTGATTAGTTTTTCTGTGTACAGGTCTGTCTCATCTTAGGCAGGGGTTCCATTCCGCAGTTAGCGCGTAAAGCGAAAACCGCATATAGTCAAAATTACATTGAGTTGAATGGCGGGCGGAATCACCCGCACTACAGAAACAGTATTTAAATTGTTATTTTTCTCTTTTTTTGTTTTGTTTTTGCCAACCGTGTAAAGCTGAAATCGTGCATGTTAAATGCACATAAGATACGACAGACTTGTAATCAAATAAATCACAAATTTGATTTATAGGAAAGATTCTACATGCTCAAGATTTAAAAAGAAAAAATACTGAATTAAAATATTTCATTTTCAACAATAAGTTTGTTCTTTATTCAAACAGACTTGGATGAGTTAGACTTACCTGCAGCCATAACTTGTTATTCACTGCATCTCTCCCGGTAGCAATGCATTGAAATGTGGCATTCTGCCCTGCGTTTACCTCTACATCCCCCAGCCTCAGGAAATGTGGAGATTTATCTGTGGAGGTAGAAAAATAAAATTACAAACAGTGCTCACTAATAAAAAGAACACATAACTTTCTCCCAAAAGATATATATTATGACAACCTTTAGCTAAAACTAATCTCATATGAAAGAAAGTGATTTTTGTTTCATCTTAATTTAAGAAAAAGCATTTTTGCTTTTTCCTCCTCTCCACCAGTGACTCTACTACTGTGTGTTGTACATGAGTTACAATAAAGTAATTTACAAATCAAAGCAAAAGGAAAATAAATGCAGAAATGTGAGAAAGACACCACAAAAATTCTTCCAGTGAATTTCCATTGTATTCCACCTGACATACTGTAATCTCTCACAAGTAAATCTTTTATTTATTTATTTTGGGGGGCGGAAGGGAGGGAAGAGAGATTTAATTTGTTGCTTTCATAATACTGTATTAAGAGCTAATGCAATGTAATTTTGAGTTCTTTCCTCTTCAGCAGACAAATATTTTCCATGCCATTAAATATGCCAACATTTTAATAGCTGATAGGACACAGTTTATACATCTGCACAGACTCAAATGGCAAAACCACCTGATTGAAATATTGAGCCTAAGAAAACTGATGGTCACAATTGACAGATACACATTATATAGCTCTCACACACATTTTCACCTACATAACCAGTTAGCACGAACGAGGCTTCAGTTTTTCTTTAAAAAAAAAAAGCAATTTGAAAAGAGAATGGGATAACCATCACTAAGCAGACAAGGTTTATTTGAATACTGTAGCATATTGGTAATCTGCTGTCAAGACTGTATTTTACTACCTTTTTCTTTTACCACTTGTTTACCCAGCAGCTGCTCTTTTTTAAGCATCTGTTTTTAAGCAAGTCCCTATAGCTTGGCTGGCTGAAATATAAAAAGGCAAGAGACTCAATAGCTCCTAAGGCTGAGTAGGGCAATGCTCTTAGCCTTAGTCATTTTTAGGTGGGGAAAGAGGTTAAAGGGAATTTGAGTTTGCAATCACATTTTTATTATTTGGCATCTCTTAGTGAGCATTGGCTTCAGGAACTTGTATATCTGTAGAGAAAGTAGTTAAGCTATCAGCCCCAGGGATATGCTACAACAAAGTATCACTTTTGAAGGGAATTGTAGGGCTACTGTGGTTGGGCAGGGGCAGGTAGAGTAGAATGGGACAGAATTAACAAGAAAAGAAGCAACAAATGAGAGACCTGCATAGAAATGATTTTTTCCTCACATGCACTGGTCCAATGTTTCCTGAGCTACTGCACCACTGGCCTAGAATTTTTTCCAGGATTAACTGAGCGAGAGTGAAACCTACATTTAAATGCATACAGTTTGTCCCTATTCATAATGCCCTACAATAATTGGAAACCGGAAGATATATAGTTCTCACTCAGGTTTCATACCCTTATTAAGTTGCCTAACAGGCCTCAGACTTAAATATGTTAACCAATTTAAAATTAGCACCAAATCAGTATATATATTTTTAATTTCAATTTCAATTTTAGTGTCCACATCTATCACTAAAGAGGCAACCACTGAAGAGTTACACTTTTATTTTCATGCAATGCTTTATTTCTGCTAGACTGTCATAAATAGATAGCTAAGGGATAATGTTTCTTTCACCTGTAAAGGGTTAACAAAAAGAACCAAACACCTGACCAGAGGACCAATCAGGAAACTGGATTTTTCAAAGCTCAGGGACGGAATGTTTGGGTCTGTGTCTTTTGTCCGGCTCTCAGCTATGAGAGGGATCTTTCCTATCTTCAAGTAATCTTCAGTTTCAAAGTTGTGAGTACAAAGGTAGAAAAACAATAGGCTGTTATTGTTTGGTTTTTTGTATTTACATGTGTGTAGTTGCTGGAATGTTTAAATTGTATTTCTTTTTGAATACGGCTGTTTATTCATATTTTTCTTTTAAGCAATTGACCCTGTATTGTCACTTTTGATACAGAGATTATTTTTTTTGTCTTTTTCTTTCTTTTTATATAAAGCTTTCTTTTTTTAAAACTTGTTGACTTTTCTTTTTTCTAGTTATGGCAAGGGGATAGGAATCTCTGTGCCAGGATGCTGTCTCTCTCAGGTAAAGACTGGGAGGGGGGAAAAGAAGGAGGGGGAAGGTAAATAATTGTCCTCTCTGTTTTGTGTTTCAAGGGATTGAAGCAGGGAAATCTCCTAGTATACCCAGGGCGGGAAAATCTGGGAGGAAGTAAAGAGCAGGAAGGGAAGTGGGTTATTTCCCTTTGTTGTGAGACTCAGGGCATCTGAGTCTTGGGGGTTCCCCAGGGAAGGTTTTGGGGAGACCAGAGTGAGACAGGCACTGATTCCTGTCTGGTGGCAGCGATATCAGATCTAAGCTGGTAATTAAGCTTAGAGGGTTCATGCTAGCTTCTCAGTTTATGAATGCTAAGGTTCAAATCTGAGTGGAAGCTATGACATAGACAGAAGGATTTTTATCTAGTGAAATCACTACAGTGCCACCCCAATATCCATTCATGTAAGCTGTAATAGAAATTCTACAGAAGGAACAAAGGACATCAATGATCAAGCAATGAAAACTCAGCAGTCTGAGCCAATATTGAGCACATCCTGAAAAGACAGAGAAAAATGCAGCCCTCAATCACTACTTACCACAAGGGTAACTCAGAACCTGGATGTCATCAATGGCAATGTAGCCACTTCTCCCATCTGAGACTTCGGCTTCAAATATTACCTGTCAAAAAGAAAGAAAGAAAAAAAAAAGAGGTTTACAACACTCATTTCTACAGAATGCACAGTGGAGAGTGCAGATATATGGCATGGTGCTTTTTCATTTAAGCTGAACTTTCCACAAGATTTGATGATTGAATGGAATATTTATTACTTAATGCACTATAGTTCCATACCATTTGTATATTTGACTTCGTCTAGATTTGCTTCTTATGGATACAACACAGAAACATGTTTCTTAACTTGTAATTAATGTTAGGCTGTTTCCATTGGAGTAAAGTTTATTTTCACACTATATACATAGGATTAAACTCTGAAAGTACCATTTTAAGGTGGGTCAGACATCTCCTTACACACAGGTAACAAACTTAATTAACAGGAATTTAAATTCCAGTTGGAATCACACTCCCTACATATTCCTGAACTCCCCCGGGAGTGTAATTCCATAAAAGAAAATTGTTCTTGTGATGTTGCAAGTAGCATTTCCCCAGTGGCTTTGACGGAAGTAGGTGCAGTTTGATATTATCATTGTCAGTTTCATTCTTCACTCCTGCTAGGAAATAGGGAAAGTGATGTGGGGGAGTAATAAAGGCACTTCTTCACAACTTCACATCTGCCCCTACTTCCTGTTCCACCCTCCACCAACAGGAGCAGCAAAGAATTTCTGGGCTGCTCCTATACACAGAGATTTCTCCACAGCCTTGCAATACCAGACTGTGAAACTGACCAAAGTGTAATTAGTGTGTCTACTGCTGCCTTGCTATGGAAAGGCATGCATTTGGCAAATGACACACAGCAGGGAGGTTGCAAACACTTTGGAAGATAGAGCTAAAATTCAAAAGGATCTTGATAAAATGGAAAACTGGGCTATAGACAACAAAACGAAATTCAACAAAGACAAATGTAAGGTGCTACATTTAGGGAAGAAAAATGCACAAATATAGAATAGGGATAACTGGCTTGGCAGCAGCACTGCTGAGAAAGATCTAGGAGTTGTGGTAGAGCACAAGCTCAACCTGAGTCAACAATGTGAGGCTGCAAAAAAAGAAAATACAATTTTAGGTTGCATTAATGCAGGCATAACATGCAAGTCATGGGAGGTGATAGTAACACTCTATTCAGTGCTGGTTAGGCCTCCACTGAAATACTGTGTCCAGTTTTGGTCATCAATGCATAGAAAGGATGTAGAGAAACTGGAAAGAATCCAGAGGCAAGTGACAAAGATTATCAAAGGGATAGAATGCAAGCCGTATGAGCAAAGGCTGAATGACCTGGGTATGTTTATTTTGGAAAAGAGGCGATTAAGGGGGCGGTGGGGACATGATGATAATCTTCAAATACCTGAAAGGCTGCCATAAAAGAGATGGAGAACATTTGTTCTCTCTTGCCACAGAGGGAGGACAAGAGGCAATGGGTTCAAATTACAGCATAGCAGATTTAGGACATTCTTCCTGAGATTTAATTTAACTGTAAGAACAGAAGGACAATGGAACAGACTGCCTAGGGAGGCCATTGAAGCTCCTTCACTGGAGGTTTTCAAAAGGACACTGGATAGCCATCTGTCTTGGATGGTTTAGACACAACAAATCCTTCATCTTGGGAAGGGGTTAGACTAGATGCTCCCCTGTGGTCCCTTCTAACCCTATGGTTCTATGATACCCTGAGTTATAGGTTCTATAGTAAAAAAGCCCTGTAACCCCTGCACTAGAACCAATTAAATGCCAGGTATAGGAGAGTATGGTTGACCTTCTGTGTGCTGAAGTTTAATAAACGTTCTGGCCTGCTGCTTAATTCCATGCATATCTCTCTCTCCATTTCACCGCTTTGTCTGTATCAATACACAGACTCCAGGGTTCTTGTAGTGCTTTCATTTCATAACATTATAAGTGCCTGACTTTAACACTGGAAAGGGAAGAGAGAAATAAACTTTTTCTTGAACATGAATAAAGTTGGAAATTTCAAAATGCAAAAAGGAAATTTCAGGAAGTTTGTGCATCTCCCCCTCCCTGCCCCAATCCTTTAAAAACAGTCAAGTTTGAGAGCTCCCTGTATCCAAGCAGTTTTATCAGGACTTTGAAAAGTTTTAGGATAATATGACGAAGTGCAATATAAAACATTTTACTCATGCTCTTTTTAGGTCATAATACTGGTAGAATCCTACCATTTAGGAATGGATAAGTCCTACTATATAACTGTGTCCACTGCCATGCAAAGACAGAACAGGACTGTCACTGAGATAAAGAATATTACTTTTGTAATAGAAAGCTCTTATCTTTGCAACCAGAAAACTTAACAATTTTGTTGGCTGTGCAACCTTAATTCTGCACCCATGTGCATATGTATTATGACACAATCTTTTATTATTATGAGCACATACTACATTTTTCACAGAACTGTCTCATTCAGTGCACAGGATAGGCAGTGATCTGTGGATAATCAGAGTTGCGTAATGAATGAGTCCACTGCATGTAGGACCCTTGCTTCATTTGTTACAGAAATTGGAAGCTGTGTAGTGAAGGAGGAAGGGAATTGCACAATAGAAGTACAGTCCCCCAGTTATGACAGGTGAATGCTGCACTGGAGAATTGCATTCTATCCCTGCTTCTGCCACAGAATCCCATGTGATGCTAGGCAAGGCACTTAAACCAAACCATTCACAGGTGGCCACTAATTGCGTTCCTCATTAACTAGATGCCTGACTTGAGACCCAGAGGCTAAGCACTCACAGCTGCAACTGAAGTCACTGGGAGCTTTACTTTGAACATAGGAATGAAGTGCTGTACAATGCTAAGTACTCTGAAAACTCAAATCCTAGGAGTCTCAAACTTGTCGTCCAAAATAAGTGGACACTTTTGATCTTAATCTCCCTGTGTCTCAGTTCCCCATCTATAAATAGAAAAACTACCACCTCCCATCTCACAGGGGTGTTGTGAAAGTAAAATCATTAATCTTTATGAAGCAATCAGATGCCACAATGAGAAGTGTCAGAAAAGCCCATGACAAAAAGTTAATAATTCTGTCTTTAGAGCAGGGTTTGAATAGTGTTCAATAACAAAGCCTGGGGCCATACATCGAACAATGAGGAGAAAATAAAATATTGAATAGTGGCTCATTAAGAGATGTGTCATGCATTCTGTGCCCCCTGGAAAAGTTCATATAGCCATGCCTGACTTTTTAATGCTTGACTTTGTAAACTTAATATTCTTTTAACATAGCTTTGCATATGTAATAAAAGCAAGCTGTGTGCATACATAGGCATTTGTATGCATGATGAGCTAATTACTGCATACACCGGGGCTGAAGTGTGTGAATACTTCTCTGTTTCTACTTTACTGTAACTTAAAAGACTGAGTTTTCAAACACACATGTTCTTGGCATAGATGCAGTTTCCAACCCAAGTTCCTTTCTTGTATCTTCCAAGCATGGTTCAGAAAGAGTCTGAAACAGCATAAAACACAGTGGAGACTGAAGAAAGTTATTCACTGGTTTAAAAAAAAAAAAAAGTATTCTGCAATGAAACATACAGGCCCCATGCTGCCAACAAAAGGATTAATGACAGCCTGTGGCCCCACCCCACTTATACCTGCACCAAGGGCCAGGCATGAGGAAAGGAGTTAAAAGGAAGAGATCTAGCCCAGGTCAGGACTGCCTCAGAGGGAGAACTGAGTGCCACTTTTCCTGACATGAGAGAAATCTGGGTGCAGCTCAGAGACTGAGGTGGCTTGCCAGCTGGATGGGCCCCTGCAGATGAGGAGACCTTGAGGGATCAGCTGATGCATGGACTGTTTGAAGACAAGACCCAGATAGAAGGGTGGGATCTTACTGAAGTTTCATCAGACAACCCTGTTTTGGGTTATAGTTTTCAATTCCAGATTTCTTTTGGACCATAGCACCCAGGTAGGAGTAGGACTGAACTGTGCTTCAGTCAGAGAGCCAGAGCACCACTCCCTCAGACCTCACAAGAACAGTGACCTACCAGCAAAAACCTGCACCTGAGCAGCTCATGCCCTGCTGGGCCACAAAGGGGCATCACAGAGGCAAGGAGGACACACATTCAATACTGTTTTAGAGACCTTTCCTCTCCTGTTTGGCTGATGTGATATACCTATTTGGAAATCTCCCATAATCATGGATAAAATGCCACTAGATAATCTCATTTAGATACCAAGGATACATACCTTAATTACAAAAAAGTGGGTGGAAAAGTATGTGGCGGGGAAGGGGAATCTTTCCCTATCATTTTCATTATTGTGATGCTCATCACTAAGAGAGTCTGAAATTTGTGTATTTCCTTTCCAGTTAATTCTTCACTCTCCCCATTACACTTTACCAAAACCCCATATTGGCTCAACAATACTTCT
The DNA here is from genome assembly GCF_003597395.2 of Chelonoidis abingdonii. Lineage (NCBI taxonomy): Eukaryota > Metazoa > Chordata > Testudines > Testudinidae > Chelonoidis > Chelonoidis abingdonii. The sequence continues at coordinate 101,770,590 of NC_133771.1, forward strand.
CCAACAGCTTCTCCTCTTTCAATAATGAATTTATTAAAAAGATACAGGATTCATTTGATGTCTCATGATGTAGCTATCACTAACAGTAAAACAATTCTGAAAAGCACCTTATCGATTCTCCCGAGAACTCTCCCATGGCAAAATTAAACAACCTCCAATGAACAGCGGTCCCTTGAAATATGTGTCAACAAGTTATGCTAAACAATCTGTTCCACCTTGTATTTAGCTGCGACTCTCTAAGTACTTTTCCCAGACCTGAAAATCTCTGTGTAAACTTGAAAGGTTGTCTCTCTCACCAGCATAAGTTGGTCCCATAAAAGGTATTATCTCACCCGCCTTGTCTGTCTAATATCATGGGACAGACACGGCTACAACAACACTAATGGTGTAGACAAGGCGGTGCAAACTGAAACACAACTTAAGCTGGTCCTCCTGACTCGCCCTTAGGCTTTAACTCAGCCCGTTTAGAATGTGATAAAGTCTGAATCGTCTTGTCTACACTAGAATTTCTAGGACATGTTAATTAGAACACATTAGCAAGTACCTTTAAACTCTACTCCAGAGAAATCTCCAAGGTAACCATAACACAATCTAAGCCCAACCTAAACTTCTTCTTAGTGTAGATGCAGGGTAGTGCCCTGGGGCTCAATTTAGCTGGGTGATTTGTAGTGTAGGATCTTGCCTAGGCTAAACCACAATTAGTCAAAATCAAGCTGTGTTATTCTGCAGTCCTAGACTAGTGACAACTATTTTTTGGAAATCTGATATCTTGTTACGCTGCAGGACTTGTAAATTGGAACTTACTATAAAACCATTAAAAGAGGAAATACCAAGCTGCCTGAGACTAGCACTTTTATATGAACCCTTATCTCTGAAATCATAGTATCATTCCCCTGGGGGGGGAAAAAAAAAAACACATATAACATACACATCACATCATTCCCCAGTATGCAAATACTTACTACTCATGTACTGCTAAGCTCAGAGTTAAGACTTCACGTGTCATAGTGTGATGGTGAGTAATGAGGTGTGTACATTGTGTTACAGTAAATGTTTGAGGTGTATGGAACTTCGTGTACAGGAGAACAAGTGGGGAATGTAACATGTGGGGTTAAGGTATGTTTGTGATGGAATAGGGGCTGTCTGCATGGGGGATGGGAGAGCAGGGGATATCTTTAGGTGAGGGACAGGATTTAAGCCTGTAACCTGAGCCAGGTAAGGGGGGAGGGAGTCAGCACCTTTGCCCGGCAAGTGGGACAAAGGAAGGGGCCGGCTGAAGGGAAGGAAGTTTAGTTTCGGTTTTGGGCTGGGTGGTTGGAATTCAGGGGGCTAAGCTTCCAGGACCCCAGAGGGGCTTGATTGAGGGGTCCTGGCTAAGCCTACAAGCTCTGCTGTAACCTGCATTCCTGTTGTCCAATAACGTTCTGTTTTACTGGCTGGCTGAGAGTCACTGAGAGTCCCAGGAAGAGGGGTGCAGGGCTGGACTCCTCCATACTCCGTGACAATGTTAAAGGACGATTCCCCTTAAGGAACAATAACTGGGTTTTTTCTGTTTGTTTTGTTTTTCCTTTATGAAAATATCATATCTAAACATCTGTATGTATGTAGTATATATTAACTAACATACACACACACAAATCTGGTTACAGCAACAAGTCTTCCTTTCACTGACCTTATTTTCCCCCCTTAGGCTCTGCTTTGCATCATTAATGAGAGCTAAAAAGAAATTTCTGAGCGCAGATTCCATGACTGGCAAAGATCTAATTGGCCTTACCACTTCACCAGAGCATTCAACATCAGAAACTTTTCCGTCAAGCTACACATATACAAAAATGGATTCTTGCTAGCTTAATTGCCCAAAGCTTGAACTCATGCACAGGTCAATTCCAATACTTGGTGCTGAGAACTGAGTTAAAAGACTGTATACAGAAGGGATTATAGTCATGACAGATGACAATATAAAAACCATCCACTGCTTCAGCTTGGGAATGGAATTAACTTTGCTTTTCATGCTGTCTTCTCTCCAGTCCATTACCTGAAATCCTGAAGGTGGCTATTCTGATCTAATTGCAGCTCCAGCACCGTTTTTACACTAATGGCTAAATAAACTAAGTTAAGAGAGAATTCTAGTTAAAACTGGAATTTAGAGAAAGGCTGGGGATGGATGCAGGGGACAGACTTTGTCTCTAAAATAACTTTATCCTGGAAACTTTGTGATCAGTTTGTATGAGTCTGAACAGGTTAATCATTTTTAAAATATTTAAAGTTAAAGTAAACCCAATAAATCCATGAATAAAGCCATGAGGTTTGTTTGGTTGGAAGATGGGGTCTGTTTGTTCTTTTATTCTACATTTGTAAAAGAACACTTGATCAGCTCCAGATGTACTGGAAACAAAACTGGTTAAGGTCAGAATATACATAGAAACAGGGTTGTTCTCTAGAAAAAACAAACATCCCATAGCTAAAAGGCCATAAACGGCAAGATAAACCGTACTTACAAGAAGACAAATGTTGGAGACTCCGCTCACATAAAAAAAAAATATAATTAAATCTGATGTTTCAGCAGTTTAGAGATTTCCGGTATTAAGATTTTAATTAATAGTCTACATCTAAAAGTAAACGTAAACACTTGAAAAATGAAACACCGTTGAGAGAAATACTTCCAGTAAGAAATGCAATGAAAAACAGTTTGAAATGAGAGAGGTGGGGAGGGATGTCTAAACAAATTTTGTCCTAATATGTAAAAAATGTGTTGACATAATAAAATGCATCTCCCTTGTGACAGTTCCAAAAAATTTTGCTGAGCTAATTTAGAAACCATGAAAACATAATTATTTCCATTTGAATGCTTAACTAATGCTGTGAGGCAGGGTTTTCTGCTGACAAGGCCCTAGAGGATTTTCAGTACAGTAAATCAACCACTTGGGTGAAAACTTTGAAATCTAGCCCCTTTACAATCTGCTGGTTAAGAGACACCCTTCTCTGTCACTTTTCATGTCTCACATCCTCTGAGATTTAAAAATTGAAGAGTTCAAAAGCTACCTGCTTGTTAAGTTAGTAATATTGTTATCAAAGCTGGTGAGGAAACGTTAATAGATATTTTTATCTTCTCATAATCACTCAAGGGAGACCCAGTGCACACACCTTTAATCTTCCCACCAGGTGCTGAAATCTGACACAGGATTACGAAGTTACTGCATTTTTCAGATCTGGTTTAAAATGCTCCTGTAGGATTCCACACGAGAAAGGAACACACCCATGCTGCTGCTTGACCTCTAAACAGGGCTTAACAAATGATTCTGGCAAGAATCACAGAACAATGAAACTGAAGAGCAGGGGTCTCAGGTTGGCGGCAGCAAATCCCAGTGATGTTCTCAGTATAGTAGTTCCCAAAATATGGTCTTTAGAGAGCTCGCTGGTCACATGAGGCTGGCAGGCTCTCCTCCTCCTCCTCCTCCTCTCAGCTACTGCACTGCATTAGAGAGAGCTAAAACTAGATTCAATATACTCTTAATATTACTTTTACCTGTGAACAACTGCTGTAGTAGCCACAGGGGTGTTATACAATTGTGAATAAGAGGTTCTCTCTATTAAGATGCTATGAAAAATTGAGAACCCTTGCCGTAGGCCAGAGTAAAGGAGCTCCATGTTCTAACACCTATTTCTCTGATCCAGGAAGTCACTCTACCCATCACTGAAAAGAGTTACACAGCTTTGGAAAGGTTTGCATGAGACAACCTGCCACAAAATGGTCACAGCAGCATTTGGCTCTCTAATCATTAATCACCATGTGGAGGATCTTAAACTTTCACACAGGCCCACCTGCACTGACTGACTGAAGGAAAAGCTGAAGAAGAAATAATGGGTTGTAAAGGCTCTGTACCCAAGACCTTAGACATGCCATAGGGTGCGTCTACGGTTGAGAGAGCTTAAAGGCTGAGATTCAAAAACAATGTAAAGCTGAAAACATCTTGATCATTCTGCAGTAAAAATGTTCACACTTCTGTTTAGAAGCTAAGTGAAGGATAGGAGTGATAGCAAGTAACACCCATAAAATAAGAATAAATACTGAACACTTGATATTTTACTTCTTATTGTGATAGAAAGAAAATTTGCAGAAGAGATCCAGACATAGTAATTATCTGCCAAACCTTTTAAAGAGGCCAGAGGGAGCTATGCCCAAAGGAGTTTGAGGCTTGGTTCCAGTGTATTTTCTCCGCCAACTGAAGAAATTATTTATAACTAAGACAGTTCTGCCTTCACCAGTCCCACACACTAGGTGTTTTAGCTTTTAGCCAAGTTAAAGAAGAATCCCAGTTCATGCTAAAATACTACATCCTCTACCCCACCCCTTCAATTCATTTCTACATTTTGCCGTCTCTATTTGCAAGTAAAATTCTCATTTTTCCCAGGAGTTTCACTGGACAAATATTCCTAATGTGGGTTTTTAATAATACTCCAGATGTGTTACTGAGGCTAAGAAATGGGTGCTGAATATAAAACCAGGAAGTAGACAAGGGGGGGAAGAGAGCCAAGGCAGACTGCAAGGTTCACCTTGAATCTTGCAATACTGCGTTCAAGTTGTACAAATGAACAACCAACCAACCCAAAATAAATGTTATACAACTGAGTCAAAGATAAGCAAAATTTAAATAAAATTACTCTCTTTAGTCCATGCTGGACTAAATAAATAATGTGTAAAATTGCTGATTTGCAAATACAATTTGAAACAGCCACTGAAAGATACAGAACCATCTCCATAACAACAGGAGCCTGCTTGCTCTGCAGGCAGTAAATAACGTGCTTCACAAAGTCCACTTCCTATGCCATTGTCACAGCTGCTTTTCCCCATTCAGACTATTCACTGGAATACTGCCCTATTCCTGTTGCAACACAGTTTTTTTGCAATAAATCTTCTGTCTCCACAAATCTACACATTCACATTTGTGATCCATTTCAGTTTATCAGTCTTGAATGAAACAGAAGTTTACATTGCCCCAACTCCCTCAAAAAGCAGTTAAGGCACAAAATACATAAAACGAGACAGAGCATTTTGAATAAATGGTGATTCTTCTGAAGGGGCACATTAATCTACAGTGGAGTACAAAACTTTGCTAACACTAAGGTTAATTAAGAGAAACATCTAACACACAACATTCACTCAGTCAAAGGCCCCGATCCTAGGATGCAACTGAGGAGTGCACAGTACAACTCAGCGGGAAAGGTGTGTGAACAGATGGCTTTAAGTTACCTTTGCATTTCCCCTATCGTATCTATTCATCAGGCCTGCCTTATGCCATAATTTACAGCACCCTTTTGGCTGCTCTAAATTATGTCATCTACTAATGGCACTACGGCATATACAGATCAGGAAGAAGACAGACTGAGCCACCAGACTTAGAAATAAGGAGTCACATATGAGCCACTATGCCACCTCTGCACCACCAGAGGAATTCCAAGTAGTTAGCTATACACAAAATGGCCCTAACACAAGGGAAATTTCTGGTCTAAATGTGTTGAAATAGTCAAGCAGACGGAGTGAATTGTGTATTTATATTAATGATCAAAAATTTGTCAGACAATGTGAAATTAACCATTTGTCATCAAAAAGCAATAGAAAAAATGTGACATTCAGAATGTCTGCTAGTTCTTGGCTTACTGTGCATTTGCCGGGAAAAGCCTGGGAGACTGGTATGTGTTCAAGCAACTGATCTCACAAAGGTAGCATGACAGCAGGAGGCAAGCAAGGTGATGCTGATAACAGTATTGATGGGGGAAGAGGAGACAATTAAGAGGAAGGAAATACAGGATCTTAAGGGAGGGAAAAGGACCAGCTCTCCCAAAAGAAAACAGGGATAGCTTTTCTTAGGCAGGGCCAGCTTCCCCTTCCTGCTAAACTTCTGTGTGTGTGTTTTTTAACCATTCTCTAACACACACACACTCCCCATCCCACAGTTTAGTCTGCAAAGCAAATTCCTGTTTCACCTGCCTGATGGGGAAGAAAAAAATAAAATGAAGGAGCGAAATCTTACGCTCCCACAATGACAAAAGCACTCTTTAAAAAACAGAATTATTAACATAACTCCAAGAAGCTAAACATTAGGGGAAAATTCTGTTTCTCCACAGATTCTCTAAAACATTCAAAATAACGTATAATCCATTGTTTTGGTGATGCTGGCCATTAAAAATGTATGTTTATGAGCTTTGGTGTTGCCCATGACATTTGCCATTCTGCTCCACAAAAGATGGCACTTTTTTCCATAGAAGTAAATAAATAAATAAATAAATAAATACAGTCAACATGACAACCAGAGAACTAATACTAACTCCAGAAAGACACGAATAGTTCAGTGCCTGTCATACTACTGTGTGTGATTATACCTGATCACTCTTCTGTTCTCTGAGCTGTTTCACAACAAGATAAATGCACCACATTTCAGAAGCTAATTGTACAAAATAGCTATTAAGGAACAAGCAATTATCATTCTTCGGCAGCTCAAGTTATATAATTAAAAGCCAAGCACAGTACCATAGTTACTTTTAATTTGAGGCATGTATTTTTAATGCCACTATAAAGCTCATTTTCTGATGGAAGGGTTATCAAATGGCAGGAAAAGATTGCATATATAAAATATCAACCTATCACCTCATAGATTGTATTCCAAGTTGATGCCAAACTAATAAGCAAGAGGGGTGTTCTCACCTCTAACCTTCTGTAGACAAAATGCCACCATACAACGAACACAATTGACTGGGCTAATTCGCAATCTCTGCTCTCAAAAGGTCAGCCACCTTCCATTACTGTAAACCAAGTTACTAGGGAACACAAGTATAATAGGATATAAAACTATATTTACAAATTCCTTCTTTGAACTGTAACAATGTACATTTAAAACAAGCATTGTATTAAGCACTCAAGTGTTTCTCATGCCTATAGATGGGATTATATCTTTGTCACGGTTAATGTCATAAAATTCTATATTACTCAATACTTTGGGACTAATACTATATACTGCTACACAATGTAAAAGGGGGCTTTGAAGTGGGAGTAAACTATATTTAGATCCATGTTAAATTCTCTTTTCACAACTACCATAATGCAGATCATAGAATATCAGGGTTGGAAGGGATCTCAGTTATCTAGTCCAACCCCCTGCTCAAAGCAGAACCAATCCCCAAGACAGATTTTTGCCTCAGATCCCCAAATGGCCCCCTCAAGGATTGACCTCACAACCCTGGGTTTAGCAAGCCAATGCTCAAACCACTGAGCTATCCCTCCCCCCAAGGTCTTGGAGTAAATGACAGTTAGTGAAACCAATAACACTGCACTCACTGAGATGCAAAATGCCAGCAGAGAGGATATTTCAGAAACTAGAATCGAATATAACTGGCCAGAAAGCAATTCTGTTTTGTGACAAAAATTCAACTTTTGAAATTTGTTTTCATTCCAATGCACAATGTAAAAATTGTGAAGAAGAGATTGTGCCACTCCAGAATATCCAATAACCTGGTAGCTGAGCACTCACCCAGGGGATGTGGGAGACCCAGGTTCAAGTCCACACTCTCCATTGAGATAAGTGTCCTAACCACCAGACTACTGGATTTCACTGTGCATTGGAATGAAAACAAATGTCAAAACTTCATTATTTTTTTCCCCATGAAATAGAAAATTTATTTTCCAGGCAGCCCTATTTGCTTCTAGCTTATAACATATCCTCAATCTGGGCTGGCTCTGCCTGATTTGGAGCAGCCATTTGAACCTGGGTCCCAGCTGAGTGGCCTATCCACCAGGCTATTGGTTCCTCCTCCCTGCCCCCCCCACATCCTGAACCAGAGAAAACTTCCTGACACCATTTGTGTCAAACTCAATCAATGCCTGCAAAACATCCTTTCCACAAAAGGGCATTTTTCAGAGAAAAGTTTTTCGAACATTTTTCAACCAGCTTTAGAAGCAAAGCACTTTGCTGTGCTTTGATACCCTAGACCAGTATTTCTTAACGACTGGTCCGTAGACCAGCATTGGTCCCTGAGATCTCGCTGACACAGTTTAGGAAGGCAGCAAGCCAGTCCCTGGTATCAAAAAGGTTGAGAAACACTGCCTAAGGAATGTAGAGTCTGCCAATTTTCAAAGGGTGCAAAATCTATCCCTTTGCAGAAGATTGTCCTCATTAGCAAGAATGGAAATGGAAAAAAGAAAAAAAGGGAAGAGGATTAAGAAACAGAGAATATCCAAGCTGAGCAGAGAATTTAAAATAATTCTTGTTTTTCTTGATATTGCATTTCGTGTCCAGTTATGGGTGTTATATAAATATAAGTTATTAATACAACATTGTAATGACGGCTCATCTCAAAATACTCTCTCAAAATAAACTAAATCCATAAAACCTCAGGCTTGTACTGTAAACAAAGATCACCAAATACCATAGAAGAATAAGTAGATTCATTTTATGTACACAGTCATGCACACAATACGTATTTATAATTCTTTCAGAGCATCTTTAAAAGTATGTTCCAAAGTTTCTCTCTATACACAAGAAGCTATCATCGGTTCAGTTAATTGTTTCTTCTGTTGTCCTTCAATTCTCCGTGAGTGTTCAGAGAAAAAGATCACAAGACTGGAGATCCATCCTGCACCTAAAGTTCAACCGGACATACATGATGTCTTTCAAAAGCTTAGAGGGGACCTTTGTACCCTTCTGGGCATGTCCATATTAGCTAAAGCACGGCAAAAAAAAAATCCACCTTTTATCTTAATGAAGACACGGCCTTTATGGTATTTCTCAAAAGGTTCTCATGTATTTACAAGTACAAGCATTAATAAGTTATGTTTCAATAATCTGTGTTTTTAGGTCATTCATTCAAAAGGTTTGCCCCCAATAAATTCAAATCCTGCCTCTTTCCACTTTGCAGTAAAATAGGCCTTTTCCATTGCTGCTATATTTGTGAAGCCTTTAAACCAATCTGAAATGGCAGGCAAGGAGTCTGTCTACACATTTCAGTTATTCTATGTTTAATAAGAAGGGATGATGCAAATGAACTTGCATGTATATTATTTTATATACACACCCACACACTCACTCTAAACTTGTGGAACAGCCATCAATCATGTGCAGCGTTTTGGGTCATAGTGAATACTAACTATGCTTAAGTGATGAATGTTGATGAATTGTAAAATATTGGATGGCATTTAGTGGCACTGTGGTAACAAATGCAGAAGAGATCTTTTGCCACTTGGCAACAGAGGCATCTGGAGGAGCTGTCTGGAGTGTTTAACGCTCTTTCGTGATGAGCTGTCATACTAAACTTTCTGATGACAAGCATCTGTCCTGCGTGGCTTTATTTTTTCAAAACTTCTTCCGTTGATCTACATGGTAAACATCAGACTCTTTTCTCTTTTCACCCTCTTTGTTGATGTTATCTTTTGTCCATCCAACTCCTCCCATCAACCTTCCTCTCCTGATTTCAACTCCTGGCTCTCTCCTCCTCACAAACTCCCACACTTATCCTCACTGTCTTCAACTTCCATGTTGATGAACCAGACTACCCCTTACCTGCATACTTCCTCAGCCTCACATCTTCATTTGACCTGGGGCTCTGGTTCAACACTCCCATTCAACAAAATGGCCGTTATCTTGACTGGATCTTCACCAAGCAGTGCTGTCTCTAATCTCTCTGTTGCTGAATTTCCCCCCTCTGACCCATCAGCCACCCCCACCACCTTACACACTGTTGTATCAGTCTTTCCATGAATTCCAGTCCATCCGCATCAACGACTTCTCATCTGCCCTCTTTTCTCTTTCTTCCATTAATATGGTTGTTGACTCTATCCATGCCTGTCTTGTTTGCACAGCATCTATTACAATGGTCCGTGCCTAAGACCCATAGGCATTGTGGCAATACTACTACTGTGAAGCAGGGCTATATCACTTATTTTACCACTGATAAGAGTATAGCAGACTAAACTCCCCCTGTACATCATGAGTTCATAGGAAAACATTCTGTACATTGCTGTTCAATTGGATATTTCAAAAACAAAGTTAATATCCATGAAAAAGCATAACATTCTTTGGCAAGCATAGGCTAACCCCAATAAAGCCAGGAACAGAGTTCCTTGTAACAACCTTTTACATACTTGAAAACTGTTATCATGTCCCCCCCTCACGCTTCTCTTTTCCAGACTAAACAAACCCAATTTTTTCAATCTTCCCTCATAGGTCATGTTTTCTAGACCTTTAACCATTTTTGTTGCTCTTCTCTGGACTTTCTCCAATTTGACCACATCCTTCTTGAAATATGGCACCTAGAACTGGACACAATCTGCAGTTGCGTCCTAACCAGCTCAGAGTACAGTGGAAAATTACTTCTCATGTCTTGTTTACAACACTTCTGCTAATACATCCCAGAATGTTTGCTTTTTTGCAACAATGTTATACTGTTGACTCATTTAGCTTGTGATCCACTATGACCTCAAGAACCCTTTCTGCAGTACTCCTTCCTAGGCAGTCATTTCCCATTTTGTGTGTGGAACTGGCTGTTCCTTCCTCAGTGGAGCACTTTACATTTGTCCTTATTGAATTTCCTCCTATTTATTTCAGACTATTTCTCCAGTTTGTCAAGATCATTTTGAATTTTAATCCTATCCTCCAAAGCTCTTGCAACTTGGTATGATCCGCAAACTTTATATGAGTACTCTCTACGCCATTATCTAATCATTGACGAAGATACTGAACAGAACCTGAGGTAGAACTAATCTCTGTGGGAACCCACTCAATATGCCCTTCCAACTTGACTGTGAATCACTGATAACTACTCTCTGGGAAATGTTTTCCAACCAGTTACGCACCCACCTTATAGTAGCTCCATCTAGATTGTATTTCCCTAGTTTGTTTGTGATAAGATCCTGCGAGACAAGTATCAAAAGCCTTACTAAAGTCAAGATATACCATGTTTACTGCTTCCCCTCATCCACAAGGCTTGTTACCCTGTCAAAGAAAACTATCAGGTTGGTTTGACAGATTTCTTCTTGACAAATCCATGCTGACTGTTACTTATCACCTTACTATCTTCTAGGTGTTTGCAAATTCATTGCTTAATTATTTGCTCCATTAACCACAACCCCCCAGAGGTGTCTGCCAATCTGATCTGTAGGAAAATTCCTTTCCAACCCCGAATATGATGATCAGTTAGACCCTAAGCATGTGACCTAGATACCTGGGAAATAATTCTCTGTAGCAATTCAGAGCCCTCCCTATCTAGTGTTCCATCTCTGGCTGCAGGAGATATTTGCTAACAGCAGTTACAGATGGGCCATATGACATTGTAGGCAACCTAATCTTCAGACATCGCATAGGTTGTATTCTGCTTCCTTAGCACACATTACTGTAGTCTCAACTCAGGACACTTCAGAAAACACGAGGCTCATATTACAGTAATGTGAATTGTTCAAGTTTTCCAGATTTCCCCTTGGTTATGTATTACATATTAGTGTTTCAGTTTGGAGCTGGGAGAGCAGTAATTTGTTTTTGTTTCTTCACTAAAGCTTTTCCCAATTAATGCCACTTTCCTTAGCCTTCAAATTTTTGTTTCTGCTCCCCATTCAGGTGCAAATAGCATCCACTTTTTCTGTCCACATCATCAATAGTTGGATACAAGGGGGGAAATTCTGCCTTCACTTGAAGTCAGTGGGGTGTAGGGCAAACTTTGGCCAGCAACACTATTTAGTTTCCTCCAGACTTAACTTCAGAACTTCTGTATTTGTTTCTATTACTTCAATGACTATCTGCTACAATACCACTCTCCTCTTGCAGCTGCAAATGCTTGAGAGAAGAGTTGTGCAAACATTTGGTTATCAATCCAAATCTCAGCTCAGGTTTGCAAAAAATGTAAGTTACATTCACCAACTGCAGGATTAAGGCTCTAACTAGGGGTACGTCTACACTGCGGGATTATTCTGATTTTACATAAACTGGTTTTGTAAAACAGATTGTATAAAGTCGAGTGCAAACGGCCACACTACGCACATTACTTCGGCGGTGTGCGTCCATGTACCAAGGCTAGCGTCGAGTTCCAGAGCGTTGCACTGTGGGTAGCTATCCCGTAGCTATCCTATAGTTCCCACAGTCTCCCCCGCCCACTGGAATTCTAGGTTGAGATCCCAATGCAAAAACAGTGTCGCAGGTGATTCTGGGTAAATGTCGTCACTCAATCCTTCCTCCGTGAAAACAACGGCAGACAAGCATTTCATGCCCTTTTTCCCTGGATTGCCCTGGCAGATGCCATAGCATGGCAACTCTGGAGCCCATTTTGCCTTGTCACTGTCACTGTATGTGTACTGGATGCTACTGACAGAGGTGGTACTGCAGTGCTACACAGTAGCATTCATTTGCCTTTGCAAGATAGAGACGGTTACCATCCCTATTGCACCGTCTGCCATTGTAAATTGGCGATGAGACAATGGTTATTAGTTGTTTGTACCGTCTGCTGCTGTCATGGGTGCTCCTGGCTGGCCTCGCTGAGGTTGGCCGGGGGCGCAAGGACAAAAATGGGAATGACTCCCAGGATCATTCCCTTCTTTATGTTTTGTTTAAAAATAGAGTCAGTCCTGCCTAGAATATGGGGCAAGTGTACTAGAGAACCAGTGCATCAGAGAACCAGAGAGCACAGCCGCTCCATGTCAGAGCCCCAGAGATCCCGCAGAAATGATGAGCCATTCTAGGGGGTGCCCCTGCAACAACCTCACCCGTTGCTTCCCTCCTCCCCCAACCAACCCTCCTGGGCTACCGTGGCAGTGTCCCCCCATTTGTGTGATGAAGTAATAAAGAATGCAGGAATAAGAAACACATGACTTTTTAGTGAGATAAAATGAGGGGGAGGCAGCCTCCAGCTGCTATGATAGTCCAGGCAGGACATTAAAGGGTGGGGGGAGAGAGGAGCGCAGCCTCCCGCTGCTATGATAGTCCAGGGAGTACAGAATCTTTTCTTTAGACATGAAGGGGGGGGGCTGATGGAGCTCAGGCTCCAGCTGCTATGATGAGGACGGTTACCAGCATTTTGTACGTCTGCCAGGAATGACAGGAGTCATTCCCATTTTTACCCAGGCGCCCCTGGCCGACCTCACCGAGGCCAGCCAGGAGCACTCACTGGGCTGATGACGAGGATGGTTTCCACCATTTTGTACCATCTGCCATCAGGAAAGGAAGGGGAGGGGATGCTGCTGTTCAGCGCCGCAGCACCGCGTCTACCAGCAGCATGCAGTAGACATACGGTGACATTGAAAAAATGGCAAGAAACGATTTTTTTCCCCTTTTTCTTTCAGGGGGGGGGTGTAAATTGACGATATACCCTGAACCACCTGGGACAATGTTTTTGACCCTTCAGGCATTGGGAGCTCAGCCAAGAATGCAAATGCTTTTCGGAGACTGCGGGGACTGTGGGATAGCTGGAGTCCTCAGTCCCCCCTCCCTCCCATGAGCGTCCATTTGATTCTTTGGCTTTCCGTTACGCTTGTCACGCAGCACTGTGCTGAGTCCCTGCTGTGGACTCTGTCTATCATAGCCTGGAGATTTTTTCAAATGCTTTGTCATTTCGTCTTCTGTAACGGAGCTCTGATAGAACAGATTTGTCTCCCATACAGCGATCAGATCCAGTATCTCCCGTACGGTCCATGCTGGAGCTCTTTTTGGATTTGGGACTGCATCATGCCACCCGTGCTGATCAGAGCTCCACGCTGGGCAAAAGGAAATGCAATTCAAAGGTTCGCGGGGCTTTTCCTGTCTACCTGGCCAGTGCATCTGAGTTCAGATTGCTTTCCAGAGCGGACACAATGGTGCACTGTGGGATACCGCCCGGAGGCCAATACCGTCGATTTGCGGCCACATTAACCCTAATCCGACATGGCAATACCGATTTCAGCACTACTCCCCTCGCCAGGGAAGAGTACAGAAATCGGTTTAAAGAGCCCTTTATAGCGATATAAAGGGCTTCGTTGTGTGGATGGGAGCAGGGTTAAATCGGTTTAACGCTGCTAAATTCGGTTTAAACACATAGTGTAGACTAGGCCTAGATCCTATCACTCTTTATATAGCACCAGTAATCACTCTCTTAACGGGGTATGTCAGTCCTGCTGTTGCAATCACCATTTTGTCACAGGCTAAGGCCTAAGACACACAAATTGAACCAAGCTGATAAGGAATCCATACATTTTTAGAAATTAGATATTAGTGAACATATTTGCTAAATTCACACACCACACTTTTTTCCTTCAAACCACTCTGTGCTAAAACACTGAGTCCTGAATTTTGCATTAATCACTCAGTCAAGTTAGAGAGAAATTTAATTTGTGCTAATGATACAGAGGATAAACAGAATAAATCTGAAGAGTAACTAACTGATACACACTATATGCATATACATTATTATAAATAATTGTATTAAAGGATACTTATAAAATTTAAGAAAAGAAAGATTGTGTGATTAAGCCCTACATCTCATAATGGCATAAAGCAATAGATACAGTTCTTTATTAATGTTTATTTTACACCTCAACTTCTGAGATTTGAACACAGCAACTATTCCCAGACTAAATATTTTTAAAATAAATACACCACCACAAAACCTGCCCTTTATTGTTTGCATCACTTCTCTTCTACCATCATTTGCTGAAACTACTTTAATTTAGCTCATCCTGGTTAGAGGTCTGTGAGGATGGTTAAATTATTAAGTTATCGGATAGTCAACTCCTATCTTCTGTACGGATGAGGACAAAATGGTTACAGTAACCAAAACTGACACTTATCCCAACAGGTCATTCATATTCATCGGTCACCATTATAAGTCAGTATTTGCCAACGGATACAACAGAATGGTATTGGAGATGATATAGTTCTTATCTCAAAGTTTAGAAGACGAAATAACTAAGGTGACTTGATACACATTAATATTTTTAAAACTGTGATCGCAGAATGCAGCATGTAGGACATGGCCAGTCGCAGTGTTCACCCTCTAATTCCCACCCCCCCTCTGCATAATTACCGTTTTAATGATTGGTGCAACTTGGTATATTGAATAAGTGATCTTGTCCCTTGACACATCCTGCTATCCTTGGCTTAAGTCTAATCAATCCTGTACACAAAAACGAAGCCAAACATCACAAGACTGACAAAAGTAAATGATGAATACGGGAAATGCAAACCAAAAGAAAGAAAACTCTGTGATCCATCTCAGTGTTGTAAACAAGTCTTTGGATGTGTAAAAATGCAAGGCATTTGTTAAACAATAAATTTAGTGGATGTCAGAATATCTAGGCAACTGAGGTGTAATTCCTCTTGAGCTTGAAAGGTATGTAGAACAATCCCTTACTAGCAGCCATGATTTTTCTTTTCCTCCTTCCTGTTTATCTTTTATTTACTGCCTTACTGTAAGTTGTTGAATACCTCAATTTTTAAATCCAATACACACCACTGAGAGAAAATGCTTTCACTGTTTGGCATCACAGTATTTATATTTTGATTTTTCTACTGACAGTCTATTACTACCATCATTTTTGACAATGCAAAATATGAAATGTCAAGTACTACTGGATAGCTTTAACTATATTTTCTTCACTTGTTCCAAGAATTTCAGCTACAAAACATACTGAAGCTTGAAAGGTGGGAAAAGGGCAGATAAATTCAAGACTGTATATTATTTCTAATATAATTAATTGCTTGGATTGAAGGATCATCCTGATTTCTAGCTATTAACAGGAACTGTACAGCCCAGCTGGAATTTATGGTGGGACACTGTAGAAATGTCACTGTTCAACATGAAAAAGTGCATTTGCTCCACATCCAAGAAGCAAAGGATTTCCATGAGAGCAATAAGGAAGAGACTGGAACACATAGTTATCATTCAATAACCTCCGGGTGAGGAAATTAAACACTTCTCTGCACAATCTAGAGGTGTTCAAATATCTCCTCATGATCACTGCTCCTTCGAATACCACACTACTTCAACTACGCATTAAAGAAACATGAACACAGCTTACTTGAGGAGCTTCTTACATTGCTGTTTATAATCCTTAATAGTGAATTAACTGAACCCACATTTATCCGTGAGTACCTGTCAAACAGATAGCTAAGGGTTAATGTTTCTTTTACCTCTAAAGGGTTAACAAAGGGAACCAAACACCTGACAAGAGGACCAATCAGGAAACCGGATTTTTCAAAGTTTAAGGGAGGG
>NC_133771.1:101788478-101851749 GCF_003597395.2 Chelonoidis abingdonii
GAGACTCAGGGCATCTGAGTCTTGGGGTCCCACAGGGAAGTTTTGGGGGACCCAAGTGTACCAGGCACTGAAATTCCTGGTTGGTGGCAGCCTATCAGATCTAAGCTAGTAATTAAGCTTAGAGGCTTTCATGCTGGTACTCAATCTTTGGGATGCTAAGGTCCAGATTTGGGAATTATACCAGGACAGTACCAAATGGCAGTCATTTGCCGATGATGTCAAGTCGATGTTCCGCTTAGTTGGAGGGGGAATAAAAAAAATACTAAGGTCATGTCTATATATACAGCGCTTCAGATGTACCGATACAGCTGTGCGGCTGCAGTGCGTCTGGTGAAGACACTCTATGCCAGGAGGTGAGCTCTACCGTTGGTATAATAAAAGTACCTCTGCAAGCAGGAGAAACTACATTGGCGGGAGAAGCTCTCCTGCGAACATAGTGCTGTGCACACACACCGGGGGAGGGGGGGAAACACCACCCAGCCTAGCTCTGCCTCCATCCAAAGCTCCACTCCGCCCGCAGCCCAGCTCTGTCCCCAGCCACAGCTCCACCTTCAGCCCAAACTCCTCTGCTGAGCCAACTGTGCAGTAATGGGGGGAGGGGGGCGCATGGACAGATTCTATTACTGGTAAGGGAGGCACGACAAGAGAAGTTTGGGCACCACCACTGTAAATCAACCAAAGGAATGGAAAGCACCAATTGCAAAAAGCACTGACTACTGGGCACTTAATGTAGTTTGTGCAACAGAAAAATGTGCATGTCACTGCCTACAATATACTTAATCTCAATCCTGAACACTTTGAAAGGTTTGCTAAATACTAATGGTAAAACAAAGCACATCTTACATTAATGGTAACTGAGGAAAACCTCACATGTATTGTAAACAAGGCAGGGAGTGGAAAGTCATTATTTCAAATGTATCTAAAATCAAAGGACACTTGTAACCAGGCATGTAGCTGGGGCAAGAAGAAGGTTTTGACCAAATCTGGCTAGTGTCCTCTAGTTTGTATCATACTTATGCAGATAAAATCTTGCAAATGCAGGTAGCATTTCCAGAAATATATGTTTTCTGTAAATATCTCCAACTCTACTGTCGAACGTTACACAGAAAATAGAACACAGGACAGCTATTTTTATCCAGTAAAAATACCATTTTAATGGCTTTGAGTTTATAATAAGAACCACATCATGTCCTCCCACAGATCAATTTACTGAAATTTATATCCACTGAGTGAATCTAAATGACCACTTGAAAACAAAGCTTTTTATGGCAATTGATATATATACTGTGACAAAGTTCCTCCTCCACCTTGGTGGGTCCTGCGCTTATTGGCGGATTTGTTCACCTCAGTGATCTTCCCTTCTTGTGGAACCCATAGTATGAGTCAGCTCCTCCTGTGTCTGATCAGGAGTTGGGAGGTTTGGGGGGAAACCAGGGCAGCCCTCTACTCCGGGGTCCAGCCCAGGGCCCTGTGGATAGCAGCTGTCTATAGTGCCTCCTGTAACAGCGGCATGACAGCTACAACTCCCTGGGCTACTTCCCCACGGCCTCCTCCAAACACCTTCTTTATCCTCACCACAGGACCTTCCTCCTGGTGCCTGATAACGCTTGTCCTCCTCAATCCTCCAGCAGTACACTCTCAGCTCCTCGCCTTCTTGCTCCCAGCTCCTCACACACGCTCTTCTCCTCTGGCTCCTCTCTGCCTGACTGGAGTGAGCTCCTTTTTAAACCCAGGTGCCCTGATTAGCCTGCCTTGATTGGTTGCAGATGTTCTAATTAAAGTAGCTATCTCTACTGCCTTCTAGAAAGAACTTAATTGGCTCCAGGTGCCTTGATTAACCTGGAGCAACTGCCATTTGGTTACCAGGGTACTAGGGATTTGTTTAGCCTGGGGCTAACAAACCTGTTTCTCAGTACTTTACTGTAGCCATCTGGCCTTGCCCCGTCACAATACACAACGATCTCTTTAAAATTAAAAGACACAAGGAATTTGAATATAGAAAATCTTAGGGTTTGCATACATGGGGACATCCAGAAAAATTAATCTGAATTATAGACTCAGACTTTAAAGGTCAGAAGGGACCATTATGATAATCTAGTCTGACCTTCTGCACAATGCACGCCACAGAATCTCACCCATACACTGCTGTAACAAACCCCTAACATATGTCTGAGTTATTGAAGTCCTCAAATCGTGGTTTGAAGACCTCAAGCTGCAGAGAATCCTCCAGCAAGTGACCCGTGCCCCATGCTGCAGAGGAAGGCGAAAAACCTCCAGGGCCTCTGCCAATCTGTCCTGAAGGAAAATTCCTTCCCAACTCCAAATGTGGCAATCAGTTAAACCCAGAGCATGTGGGCAAGACTCACCAGCCAGCATCCAGGAAAGAATTCTCTATAGTAACTCAGATCCCATCCATCTAACATCTCATCACAAACCACTGGGCATACTTACCTGCTGATAATCAAAGATAAACTGCCAAACTAATTGCCAAAATTAGGCTATCCCATCATATCACCCCCTCTATAAACTTATCAAGCTTAGTTTTAAAGCCAGATATGTCTTTTGCCCCCACTACTCCCCTGGGAAGGCTGTTCCAGAACTTCACTCCTCTAATGGTTAGAAACCTTTGTCTAATTTCCAGTCTAAACTTCCTAGTGTCCAGTTTATATCCATTTGTTCTTGTGTCCACACTGGTACTAACCTTAAATAATTCCTCTCCCTCCCTGATATTTATCCCTCTGATATATTTATAAAGAGCAATCATATCTCCCCTCAACCTTTTTCTGGTTAGGCTAAACAAGCCAAGCTCTTTGAGACTCCTTTCATAAGAGGGCTTTTCCATTCCTCGGATCATCCTAGTAGTCCTCCACTGTACCTCTTTCAGTTTGAATTCATCCTTCTTAAACATGGGAGACCAGAACTGTACACAGTATTCCAGATGAGGTCTCACCAGTGCCTTGTGTAACGGTACTAACATCTCCTTATCTTTGTTGGAAATACCTCACCTGATGCATCCTAAAACCGCATTAGCTTTTTTCAAGGCCATATCGCATTGGTGGCTCATAGTCATCCTGTGATCAACCAATACTCCGAGGTCCTTCTCCTCCTCTGTTACTTCCAACTGATGTGTCTCCATTTTATAATTAAAATTCTTGTTATTAATCCCTAAATGCATGACCTTGCACTTTTCACTATTAAACTTCATTCTATTACTATTACTCCAGTTTACAAGGTCATCCACATCTTCCTGTATGATATCCCGGTTCTTCTCTGTGTTAGCAATACCTCCCAGCTTTGTGTCATCCGCAAACTTCATTAGCACATTCTCACTTTTTGTGCTAAGGTCAGTAATTAAAATGATTAAATAAGATTGGTCCCAAAACTGATCCCTGACGAACTCCACTAGTAACCTCCTTCTAGCCTGACAGTTCAATTTTCAGTACGACCCATTCTAGTCTCCCCTTTAATCAGTTCCTTATCCACCTTTCAATTTTCATATTGATCCCCATCTTTTCCTATTTAACTAATAATTCCCCATGTGGAACTGTATCAAATACCTTACTGAATTAACTGATGGTGTAACTTTTAAATGGATTAGTTAAACTGTATTAAAGTCACGTGCGAATGCTGTTATCCAGAATTAAAGTGGCCTTAATTTAGTTTAGTTTAATTTAGTTTAATTCACTTTGGGGGTAAACTGAATTAAGGCCACTTTAATTCTGAATGGTGGGTTTAATGTGGTTTAACTAATCCACTTCAAATTCACACCTTTATTTAATTTGGATTACCTTTCCTGGATGTCCCTGTGTAGACAAATCCTTTGTCACATAAATCTGAATTTACACACAGCTATCATTTTAATCATCCTGCAATTATTTTATGTCCTTTTCACCATTTAAACAAGACCAGTGACTCTGAAAAATATTTTTGGCCATGTAACATGTCGTTCAAAAATAAAGCCTGGCAAGGGCATTTAACAGCAGTAATTACTGAAACTAAAAAAAAGTGGTGACTTTTACTGCACATACATAGTAAATGACTTGTGCAAAAGTGATTTGAGAATTAATCATTAAGACAGACACTTCGAGAGGAGACAGTGTAGGTGCCAACACTAATTTTTAATAAAATAATTTTGTATTTTCCATGTTAACCCTCATTTTTAATCAAATCAGGTTAAAATCTACATTGAAAAGAGACAGTGTCAAGATAGAAGTCACCTTTAAAGGTCTCTAAATTTCTACTAGGTTAAAGGAAAAACACAGATAAGCTTAATTTTAGTACCTATGCTGTCCCCTTAAAAGATTTTTAAAAGCTTTCTGCCCCTTCTACTCAAAATTTCTCCCTTTCATTCATGAGAAATCAGTTTCAAATACTGTAACTACAGAACAAAATACCAAATCTTAAATTTCTTATGAGGTTCATAATCATAGAATCATGACATTAATAATACTATGGATTGGTACAGCACATTCCATTCCATGGCTCTCAATAAATTTTATACTAATGAATTTTGCCTCATTTCACACTTGTGTGGTTGAGAAGTATCTTCATTATATAGATGGGGGGGGGGGGGAATCAGTATTTAAATGATTTGTCCAAAATCACAGAGTCAGAAAGATGTCCTAAATATCAAGTTCATGATTCAGCAAAATACTTAAAATCACATGCTTATCATCTTTAAGCATATACTTAAATCCCATCAAAGTCTATGTGACTTAAGCAAGTGTTTAAAGTTAAGCACACATGCTTCAGTGCTTTGTTGACTAGGGATGGTTTGCTGAATAAGGTCTAAATCTCATCTCCTAACCACGAGACGATGTGTTTTCTCTTCACTAGACACAGGAAATGCCTAGTACTTCAGCTGACCTTCCTTCCTGCCACATTAGCTTTATTTCCTACAACACATTGTATGTTTTGTTTGGTCTAAGTGATAGGGCTTCACTTCCTCAGCTCTATGAAGTTATTTTTCAAAGATGAATACCTTGTTTAATAGCCAGATAAAAAATAAATAATCTTTGTTTAAGGGCAACTGTATAGATCTAGTTACCACCTACGTTCTAACCAACCATTTATTTGACCCACAAACACATGGTGTTACTGAATCAATAAATTGTTCTATACACCTTTCTATATTTCACTAAGCGACCATGACAAGTCTGGCAATCAGGTACATCTCCAAGATAAGTGTTTAATCCGCTTTAAAAAGATAAATATTGAGAAAGCGGACAGAGCTGAACAGACAATACTTCTTACTGCTGTGCAATGTAGTGAGCTTCTTGGCAAGCTGTTTTCACTCTGCAAACAGTAAAACCAATTTACTAAGTATAATCAACTTGTAAGGGTACAGCAAATCGCAAAAGAATTTAAATGATCCTCCTCTTCTTCTGCACATACCATGTAGTCAATCAGCTGTTGGCTCAAAATAAGAGTGATCAAACTCACTCCTGTGCTTCTACTTGAATAATTCCCAGCCTGCTTTCTTGCAATGGACCGAAACTTGTACACCCTCCTGCAGCTTTGACCCCTCACACCTATTCTTGCCAAGTTCACTACCATCTTTACTCTTTCTGTCCATTCCCTGCCTTCTTTCTCTCCTTTTCTATGTTTTTCATATTTTTTATTTATTTGTACTTATTTTTTCCTGGCCCCCCCCTCCCCTCAATTTTTGGAGCCCACTTCCCTCCTCACAGTTCACCAGAAGCCACAGGCTCCTTGAGACAGAGCTGAGCTGGGTGTTCTCTCACAGTGGAACAGAGCAGCTCAGTTTGGCAGGCTGCCGCATGATCCAGCCTTGTACATTTGAACTACCACTGCAGCCAGCCAAGCTAAGTGGCTGCTACAGGAGCAGACTTTCTGTAAGCCACCTGCTGCTTTTACCCACTGTCATGGGGAACATATGCACAATTTGCATGGGGGTTGGAGGATAAGAAGGTTATTAGATCCAGGGTCATGCAGCTTTCCTTGCTCTCCTCACTGCTCCTAACTCACTTAGACCGTCAATCCAAGAGGGAGCCCCAATCTCCACCATTCAGCTTCTTTCTGACCTGCAGATAGAATTATTTTATACATTTGCTACAGAATTGCATTAACCTTACATGACACATTAGTAGACAGCAATGCACTTATCAAGAGACCTTGCTAAACGGAGAGATCTATTCTGAGGCACAAATGTTCTGGGTTAATATTTAAAAAAACAAACCTCTCACTGCAGTTGAGGGAATGAGAGGTTCTCACAGGATACTTCTAACTAGAGTATCAGCATTGCTAATTTGTCAAACCCAAAATGCTTTCTTGAAACCTGACTGGTTTCCTGTCAATTCACCAGGCAGGCTGCTGGGGACCTGAGGCTTGTGCAAGGTCCACAGCTCTGAAGCAACCCTGCTACGCACACTGTTCTGGGGTCAGAGATCGCAAGGCTTCCAAAGTGCACTTCTCTGAAGCAGACACACTGGGCAGACTGCCGCAGAGCTGGGAACTGCAGGGCTTCCTGCCACGGTCTGGAAACCCTGAGAGCACTGAGCTCTAACCAGGACTCAGCTCTGTGCTCCACATCCAGGAACTTGGAAGCCCTGAGAACCCTGGCTCGAGCCAGAGCTCTCAGGGCTTCCCAGGTCTATAGCTCCATGGCAATATCACCAAGGCCAAGGGCCCCAGGGCTTCCAGACTCCCAGGACAGCTGACTCCCTGCCCCAGTTGTCTTAAGAGTCCAGAAGCTGTGTGCGAAATGGAAGTCAGGGCAGTTGCTCTGGGTGTAATGTCAGTTTCACCATTGTTATTCAGTGGCAGGCAGCCATGAAACTGACAAGAATCATGTCAAGTACACTCAGCAGCAAACAAGGTCCTTAGGAGCAATTTTCCTTTTGAAAACACCATGTGTCTGTGTTTCTGAATTTTTTTTCCCCCATTTTTTTTTCCTTTGGCATTTCCACTTTACAGGACATTTTTAGAGAACCTCAATTTTAGCAGAAATCAGAGCAATGCCAAATTTCAAAGTGCCAAAATTTCCTACAAACTAGAAATTGCAAGGTTCAATCATCACCAGTTCTAACACAGTCATTCAACTTGACACAAGTGTACTGAATTGGAACATGGCAGTTAGTGTCTAAATAGTTACTGAATTTTACAAACTAAGATGAAGAAAAATAACAGCATATGAAATACTGTCAATGGATTTAACACACCAGTAAGTAACTTACACCATTTTATTATAAGAAGCCAAACCAGCACTTGTCAGCTAGAGACACTAATTAATTATTGCACATAAAACTGTACAGATGTATAGGCCTGTATGATAGTGATCACTAGAGTGACCAGACAGCAAATGTGAAAAATCAGGACAGGATGAGGGGTAATAGGCGCCTATATAAGAAAAAGCCCCAAATATCGGGACTGTTCCTATAAAATAGGGACATCTGGCCACCCTAGTGATCACAAAAGAAACTATCTAAACTCTACAAATAATGGCAAGTGCCTGTTTAAGAAAAAAATGTAATTGAAGCCTAACTATATAAACAAAGGAAAACTCTATTAAGAGACACATTGTCCATGCATCAAATCAAATGTTACCAGAAATACAGACACTTTAAAAACACCTGTCAGTGAATCATTTTGCTTATCAAGACCACATTCTACCCTTTGTTTTGTAGTTGTAACCCCTTTGGGGTTTAGAGAGCATGGCCCCTTTAAATCTTTTTCCCAAGGGGGACGGAAAGAGTAAGAAAAGGGAGGAAAAAACTCCAGGGGGCAGCGCTGGAGCTCCAGGGAGAGAGAGAGGCAGCCGGCAGGCCCTGGAAAAGTGAAGCAGGGAGAACCTGCCTGAGGAGGACAGGCCCGATCGGGGACAGCCCAGGACAGGAGCCCAGAGCAGCACTGTGCCAGGGGGGGCATCGCCCGAGGAGGACAGGCCGGAACTGGACCCAGTATCACATGCCCAGAGCTGCATGGGTCTGTGAGTACTGGGGCTTGTGACTCTGCATTGGGAACAAGGAGGGAGGTTGTAGCTAGTTAAGTGGGGAGGTGGTCGCTCTGTGTGGCTTTGCAGAGAGCGGCAGAAGAGGGCACCGGAGGGGTTTGCTGGGGAGAGTTTACTGGCGCCGAAGACGACCAGGAGCACCCAAGACTCACCACTAGACTGGAACTTTGCTCAGGCCTCCTGAACTCTTTGTGCAGACCCATTTCTCAGTGTCTGCTACCACTGGGCCCGTAGGGTTTTGGTTTGAATGCAGCCCTGTTTTACTGCTCCCCCTATATTTCCCCTTGTTGTTTTTCTCCTCTCATCCCTCTGTAAATAAATATCTCCCTTTGTTATATCCATTGTACTTTTCCTGTGGGTGTGTGTTCTCACTCTGGGGGGTTTGGAACAGGTGCCCCTGGGGTGGAAGGGATTTCTCCTGCTGCATTCCTGCATGTGCCTTATCTTGGCCATGAGGGCGCTAAAGTTACATAGTCTACTGAGTCATACTTTAAGTTTATAAGCTCTTTGAGGGAGGGTCTTTTTTGTTAGACAATATTTACCTTGAAGTGATGCAATGTATATCTACAGCACTATACAAATAAGCTTATTAAGGTTACCAGACTGTTAGCCCTGAAGACTAATGTCCTTTATTTTATCTACAAAACACTTAAACCACCCTATCAATGTCCTTCAATCCTATTCTGGAAGGGCTACTTCCAAAAGTCAAATAGCACTCCATTCTCCATATCCAATCCATCCTCAACACTCAGACAGTTAATGTGTGTGTTAATAACAGTGGTGAAGAAAGTGGTGGTTTTGTAACGTGGACATCTGTCTGCTTCGAACAGACTGAGACTGTCAAATCAGTGTAGCAAAAAATGAGAACCCAAAATTGGTACAAGAAATTCAGGACGTTCCTCTTCCTTATTTACATTTTTCACCATCTTGTAAAAATATTCAGCAACTGATGATGAATAAAAGTTAAGACTGTGAATAGAATGTTTTAAAAGAAGCAATGAGTATAATAAAAATAAATATTGCTTTACATACAGTACTAATCTGCATTTTTTGAATATACTGAATTACTAAGAACTACATAGAGTACAGTAAAAAAATGTAGACTAGAATTTTCCTTACTATTTAGAGTTAGGCAAAAAATATTGCTTACTGTAACTTGCACTTTAGAATTCATATATGAGGTTTGTTTTTCCTCTTTCCTCTAACTGCTCGCTAGTGCTAAAGCCACTTTGATATCCTCTATGTGGAAGAGTGAATTCCCCAGGTTTCCCCTTGTTGCCAGAAGGAATCCTTTAGCCTCTTAATGTGTTACAAAACTTATTCGTTTCCTTTTTGAAAGCTTTTTCCTCAGTCTCCCAACCTTCTCTGCCCCTTTAACTGCCTCCCTCAATATTACTATTAAATAGTCTGGAACCTGGTTATTGCAGACAAAAATCTCTCCATCTATTGCTTTGTGGCGATGTTCAGAAATTCTTGCTGGGGCTGGATCTTCCAGGAGCAAGGTCAGCGCTCTCCTTTGAAGACCACTGCCTCTGGACTTTATTCCCCTAACTAATCTCCCAAAGTCTGAGTCTAATAAGCTTCAGAGAATGATGCAAGACACACCTGCAGTTGACAAACAAAACCAATAAAAGGTTTTGCTAAGGAATGAAACATCACAGCTGAGAACATTTCTGTAGGAAGTAGCAGATCTTGCTCTGATGCCATTCTGTCTAGTTTGAGTTACATATTTTAGCTTTGCAAATAAATTTCTCTCTGCTATGGCAACAGGCATGCTACAGATCAGTAAAGTAAATATAAACTCGTTTCACAGAGACAAACCAAACAGCCATCAGTTGACAATGACTGGTCAAAGAACAGGCCCTACAATAGCACTGCCTCATCTGAGCAACAAACTGGCTAACTCACTTGGGATGCTCCTTCTATACAGAACTGTTCCACTGATTACTGACCCCCTATCTCCATTGTTCCCTTGCGCAGACTTCAGTCCACACAAAACCCAGCACCCAAAATTCTCTTCTTGCTCCTCTGATCACCTTGCTCCTTGACTTTTGCACTGCCATTTTCTTATGTTCGTCATTAAATTCAAGATTCTCCTCACTTCCAAAATTCTCCACAACTCCATCCCTGCCTTCATCTTTGTCCTATAACCCACTTCCCACGCCCAATTAACAGGACAGCCTTCTTTCCTCTCCTTGTCTTGCCCATTACAGATTTCTAGTCCCTCTTTCATAAACCTCTAAATACCTCACCTATCCTGTCAAGCTTTTGTCTATGACTATGGCAGTGTGGGTCAAATTATGACTGACCCATCACAGATGTGTTAGAGCGGGGCAGAGGCATAGTAAACCTCCACCATCCTCACCCCTACCCCCTTCCCTGGAATGAACCTGTGGTAGGGGCAGCCAAAATTAGATGATTACATTAAGGATTTCAGGAGGGAGGAACCCTGTTAGCTGTATAAGCAGTCCCACATAGGATGTGCTGAACTAGGGGATTCCATCCATGTGCTGAAGAGAGAGCACTAGGTACACTTCTTCTAAGGTGAACCAAGTCCCAATGCCCAATATACTTGCTCCAGCATCTCTGAGGCATTACACTGTACAAAGTTCTCTTTAAAAGGCACAATGTCTCCAGCCAGCATCACCAGACCCAGATTAACCAGTGTTCACTCACTGCACCTGCACAGGGCCCCCTTCGCAGGGAGGTCTCTGACCACCATAAAAACAAAAACAAAATGGAGTGGCACGGTGCCCCCATGCATTCAGTCACCATTACAGTCAAACTTGGCCTGATCACCCATTTGTCACGGTGGGGGAGTGACCAGGCCAAACCTGAGCAGCATGGAGCTGTGTGAGAGCGATGGGAGTGAGCCACCCTAGCCATGGTTGGGAACAAAGCGCTGAGTCAGGCTGGCACTGGAGCAGCCAGGAAGGTCCCAAGGACAGTGGGTGAGGGGCCGGGGTGAGTTGTTGATAGGCCACAGAGTACGTGGGGAGTGCTGGAGGAGAGGCTGTGGGGTGAGGCATTGGGGCTGCAGGGTTGGGGTATGTGAGTGAGGGATTTTGGCTGGTGGGGCTGACATGTTGGGGTATATGCAGTGAGCAGGATGTATGTGGGGATAAGTGGGGCTGGAGGAGGGTTGTTGAGGTATATGTAGTTTGGGAAGGGCATTTGAGAGTGTGTGTGTGGTGGGATGTATGGAGCAGGACACTTTAATGAAGATGTAAAAGCAGCAAAGAATCCTGTGGCACCTTATAGACTAACAGAAGTTTTGGAGCATGAGCTTTTGTGGGTGAATACCTACTTCGTCAGATGCATGCAGATTTAATGAAGATGGGAGCCCCTCAATTTCCATCATGCTCAGGGTCCCAAAATTCATTGGTCTGGGCCTGACCACTACTTGGGTATGTGACCTTCTCTTCCCCACTAGTCCAGCTCACCCTCTTAGAAGTCAGAATTGTGCTGTAATGTCTTTGTCATAGCATTGCACTTGAAAACACCAGCCTGTGCCTTTAGTCTTCTGTACAGGTACCTGTGTGTTTTGCCAGAATTCACCTAATGTACCACATACAGTGAAAGCACTATATAAAACATTAGTTTTGACTCTCTCTAATCTCCATCCCACACATAAACAAAATTATGTCGACTTAAGCCGACGTACAGCTACCGCAGTAATTAGAGCATTGGTTCACTTCCAGACTATGCTCCATCAATGGTGCGCTTCCACTGACTGAAGTGTGGCATTGTGGGGCACTACCAACTGGAGCCCCTCTGCCCCAGCGATGGCAGCCTGAGCTGTCAGCCAGGAATGGGGCTTGCACATGCAGCACCTCCCCTCTCCTCTGCCCTGGCACTGACAGTCCAAGTTGTCAGATGGGCCCAGGGCTCACAGCTTCCCTCCTCTCCCCCTCGCCGCTCTGGTGTTGCCAACCCAAGCTCTTGGCCAGGTGTGGGGCTCATAGCTCGAGCCCATCCCCCCACCTCCTGCCCCTCATAGCCCCAGCTGTTGGCCAGGTGTCTTGCTGACAGCTTGTGTTGTCAGAGGAAGAGGGTAGGGGGCTGGACTCCAGCTGTCAGCTCCACTCAGGAGTGACACCCAACAGGCAATGAGTAACGCAGTGTCTACATGCATCGCCCTAACTACATTGAGATAAGCATTATGCCTCTCGCAAAGGTGGAGTTATTCAGCTGATGTAGGGGGCGACTTCCATTGGCAGGAGCAACATCGTAGCATAGACACTTGCATAGTAACGTAGACGTTTTACCTAACTCTGTAATGTAGACTAGGCCAGAGTTTAAGAGAAGCAACATAATCATATTTCTGGCTCTTTGAGGATGATTTTTTCTTCACAAATACCCCCCCTCCTCACCCAAAACAACTTCTTTTGTGTTCAAGTATTCCCTTAGGGCAGGATTTGTTTCAGGCTTCTCATACCAATGCTGCTGCTATTAGATAGGTTCCCATGATGGTTCAACAAATGCTCTGAGGGGAGCAGCTGCTAGAATTACAGAATAAGGCAAAATTTAACAGGAGACAGGAAAACTAGTAAAACTGAAATGAAAAATATTTAAATAAAGCCAGAGCAAAAAAATATGTTAAATGCCCCCAAAAGTTGGGGAAAGGAGGCAAGAAAAATGCAAATGGCTGGAGGGAAAATTATAAGATCTTCATCCGCTATTAGGGCAGGACAAGTAGAATTTTGGTGCAAAACAAGTGTTCACTTATCACAGTGCTGCTGATGCCACCAGTTTTAAGAGCTTCTGTTCCTTATGAGGAGAAAATTATATGAATGGAATCTCTGTATTAACAAAGGCAACATACAATGACAAAGAGTGTTTTTCCCTCCGCACATTTTGGCAGCTATAATATTAAAGAAAAAAGAAAGATGGTTCCACTCAAATCCAGTTAAACTATTTTTTCAGAGATAAACTCTTCCCCTTCTGTCATGCATTAACAGACCATTTCTGAAACCTCCTCTTTTTCAGCCATCCTATGAAGTGGCTAAATACTTTATAGCCATTTCTAAGTGGTAAACTAAGAATGGCAAGTATGTATAGAGAGAGTCATTTCAACCATGTGCACAGCACAAGATGGATGCATCACATAAACCTTGCTTCAACTCTCAGATTTTGGAGGGTCTGGTGTGAGATGTTTCTAACATTGGGGTCAGCAATACCGAGAATCTCAGCTTCAATTAAAAACGTTTCTAATCCATGTTGTTGCGAAGAAAAGCTTGAAAATGTGAACCCCAAAGGCTCTAAAACAAAAAAAGTAAATGAATAACCCGAGATTTATTATTTTTAATACATCCTTATTTTTAAGTCAATTTCATGAGTTGGGGGGAGGGGTTGACAATTTTTAAATGCTTGGGGTTGGTAGTACTGGGACTGGCTATGTGCTGGCCCTCTGAACGCAACTCACAAAGTGAGTTAGCAATTTATATAGGGACAGAATGTTCTGGGAACCGCTTCCTACATTTAGAAACTATCCCATGGGAAAAAAAATTTCTATCAATTAATATGTTTTCTCTCTCCTGCATTTCTCACTTATTACAAATTTTGTTATCTGAAGAAAAAAAAAAAAGGAAGTGAACCTATTGATTCAGCAAAATGAAAAAAGTAATTATTGTTAGTGTGTCAGGAGACTGAAAAAAAGATTTAAGAACATCCAAAGTATCCTAACTTCAATTTTCAAAGCCTCAATTAAACGTGCCTTATTCTCTTTGTAACAATATCCTCAAAACCCCAAGATTATGAGATGTGGTTGCTACAACTAAAATGAATGAAGTTGAAATCTAAAGTAAAAGATACCATACACTAGAGAGGGTATCATAACAGGACACAATGGTCAGAGAGCCAAGGATATTTTAAGGTAGTTTGGTTGAAAACACTGGTCTACAATTTTTGAGAAGTCATCTGCTTCAGAGATAAAATGTGGTATTTATTATGTATTTTGATGTGCTGAATTCAAATATGACAATTAAAACAACCGATTGGCTACCGTTTCTAAGATATAAAAGTTTTTACATTTTATGTCTATGTATATTGTGTAGATAGTAGAGTTTTAATCATAAATTGTAAACCTAGGTCTTTTCATGTGTTTATGGTTGCTTTACATGATAATATTTCACCTGTCCTCTGTTTATGTAACACTTTAAAAATCAGCAAAAGGTTATATAAATAAAATTTATATTATGAACAAAAGGCAAAAAACTATTATGTACATAGTTTAGTCCTATTCAGTGTCTACTCGGCGCTTCTTGGCTTTGTCTCTTGTATTCATTAAATGGAGCATCTCTTGTCACTGTCCAGCAATAGTCTGCAAGCATTGATGGGCTCCATTTGCCCTGATAGCGTTTTCTCCATTGTTGCAATGTCCTGGTGAAATCGCTCGCGTGCTCGTCGCTCACTGCTCCGCAGTTCGGTTGGAAAAAATCTAGATGAGAGTGCAAAAATGTATCTTTAGTGACATGTTGCAACCAAGGCTTTTGTATGCCTTGAGGAGGTTTTCCACCAACAACCTGTAGTTGTCTGCCTGTTTGTTTCGAGAAAATTTATTGCCACTAACTGGAAGGCTTTCCATGCGTCTTTTCCTTGCCACGCAGTGCATGGTCAATGCTCATCTCGAAGAAGTTCACGAATCTGAGGACCAACAAAGACACCTTCCTTTATCTTAGCTTCACTTAACCTTGGAAATTTTCCACGGAGGTACTTGAAAGCTGCTTGTGTTTTGTCAATGGCCTTGACAAAGTTCTTCATCAGACCAGCTTGATGTGTAAGGGTGGTAACAAAATCTTCCTTGATTCAACAAGTGGTGGATGCTGAACACTTTTCTCCCAGGCTCCAATGACTGTCGGAGTGGCCAATCTTTCTTGATGTAGTGGGAATCTCTTGCACGACTATCCCATTCGCAGAGAAAACAGCAGTACTTTGTGTATCCAGTCTGCAGACCAAGCAAGAGAGCAACAACCTTCAAATCGCCACAAAGCTGCCACTGATGTTGGTCATAGTTTATGCACCTCAAAGTTGTTTCATGTTGTCATAGGTTTCCTTCATATGGACTGCATGACCAACTGGAATTGATGGCAAAACATTGCCATTATGCAGCAAAACAGCTTTAAGACTCGTCTTCGATGAATCAATGAACAGTCTCCACTCATCTGGATCGTGAACGATGTTGAGGGCTGCCATCACACCATCGATGTTGTTGCAGGCTACAAGATCACCTTCCATGAAGAAGAATGGGACAAGATCCTTTTGACTGTAACGGAACATGGAAACCCTAACATCACCTGCCAGGAGATTCCACTGCTGTAGTTTGGAGCCCAACAGCTAGACTAGAGCCAATCAACAATTTTAAGAATCATTTTCATTCTCAGTGACCCAGAATTAGTAAAGTTTGACTACATTTATTTCAGAAGCATTTTGAGTGTAGAGCAGTGAAATTATTAACTTCTCTGAACGTTTCCAACAGGAAAAAGAGCATAGTTATTCTCAGTTGTGATGTTCATTAGCACCCTCAAAATATGAGATGTTTAAACTACAGACTTGACATCACCACTCTGACCTAGTACTTTCACTTTCTCAGTATTCTCAAAAGTGGGGGGAGGGAGCCGATCAGCAGCAGCTCAATCACGATGCTTTATTCTTTGGCAGCAATTCAGCAGCAGGTCCTTCACTCCCTCTCTTCCTCTTCAGCGGCACTTCAGCAGCAGCTCAAAGAGGAAGAGAGGGACTGAGGGACCTGCCGCCGAATTCCCACCGAAGACCAGGAGGTGCCGCCCCTTTGTATTGGCCACCCCAAGCACCTGCTTCTTTGGTTGATGCCTGGAGCCGGCCCTGTATACATAATTTAAGTCTTTGTCTGCACTCTGATAAAGGGTTAAAAAGAATGAGCTACTGGTCAGGAGAAGTACACCATTCATTTTAAAAACAATAAAGGCATGATTTTCAAACACACATGCACTTACCAGGAATTGATGAGAAAACCAGGTATTTGAGTACCAGATTTATGCATAGAGCTGCAGCAGCTGCATAAAAGCTAGGCTCAAAACTGTATGAAAATCTGGCTGAGAGGGAAGGCCCAGATTCTATTTGACCACATCTTTAAGGGTTTTGGGGTTTTTTTTGGTGTGTGGAAAAGGAGGGTGGGGGGCACAGAAGAGTGTGAAGGGTGGAGGCAGTGGTGCTGGAACAATTTTTATAGGGGGATACTGAATGTGGGAACCATATATTTGGGTTGTTGTTACTACTTCAAGTAGGGGGTGCAGCAGCATCCCTAGTTTCAGCAAGTATTGGTGGAGGCGGTTGTTTACACAACACAAAACCCAGAAGTTGGCTGTACAGATTCTTCAAGAGCGGAGATCATTATAGTTTCAATTTTTGCTAAAATACAACAATGATTTTTTTTTAACGACAGCTCTTTTCTCTCTTTTTCTGGGGCATCTTACAAACAAGATTAGTTTTTTAAAAATCTCTGTAGTTCACTTTTAGAGACCAATATTTCTCAATGTAATCATCCTTCAACTGTCATCTTTATATTTGTCTCAGACTATTTCACAGAGCTGCTTGAGAAAGGGAGGTGTCATCTCTCGATCTGTGTCTTTTTAAAGCATCGCGTTACCACACATTAAAAGCAAATAATCAGGTAGTAAAACCTTCATAGATTGCTGACTTCTTAGAAAGAGGCAATGTTGAATTTTACATAAATATTTCAGGTGCTCTCATCTAACTCCTCCTTAAACCTGCACATCTGAAAACCTGATTCAACAATTTACTTGATTAATGATCAAACCAGCTTTCCTGTCCTATACCTGTACATCTAATACTTCCAGCTTTTGAGAAATCACAGTCACAGTTCCTCAGGTTTAAAAGCTAAGCTGGCTACAGATGCAGACTATTAGTTTTCCAGTTCTGGGTATCAGACCAATTTTTCAAAAGAACTCACAAACAAAGCTTGTCTTTTTCACCAACAGAAGTTGGTCCAATAAAAGATATTACCTCATCCACCTTGTGTCTCTAGTATCCTGGAATCAACACTGCTACAATACCAGTCAGAAACAAAGGTCAACTATTGTCCTTTGTTACTGAGATTAATTTAGTAGTCTGGGAAGCTTATATCAAAGAGAAAAATTAGAATAAATGATGAAAAGGTAGCTGACAGGAAAGCTTTGCAAACAAGACAAACAGGGCTTTCAGGGATCCTCTAGATAACAGTAATTCCACATTCTGACAATTTGTGGATCAGTGGCTTATACAAGCAGAAAGTTAAGACCACATTTTAAAACCATTCTGCTGCAACAAACCACACAGCAGCAATTATTTTCTCCACATCAATATAGGCAACTTGGCATTATGTTGACACAGCTAACACCAACGACCCTAGTGAACTTTTCAGAAAGCAAAATCAATCAAACATACATCACTCCGGAGCCCATTTCAATATAGAGTAGTCAAAACTCAAAGCAGAGCAATTTAACACAAAACTATGACTAAGGCTATATCTACACTTCAGTTTATGTCAGAATAACTTATGTCGCTCGGGGGGCGGGGGGAATAAATCACCCCCTGAGTGACATGTGTTACACTGACATAAGCGCTGGTGTGAACTGTGCTATATTGACAGGAGAGCTTCTCCCACTGACATAGCTTCTGTCGAAGGTGGGTAGGGTTGCCAACTTTCTAAATGCACAAAAATGAATACTCTTGCCCGCCCCTGCTCCCACCCCTGTCCCACTCCTTCTGAGGCCCTGTCCCCTACTCATTCGAGCCCACCTCCCTCTCCCACCCTCACTCACCTTCACTGGGCTGGGGCAGAGGGTTGAGTGCGGGAGGGCTCCAGTTGGGGGTGCAGGTGGGGGGATCCAGGCTGGGGCAGGGAGTTGGGGTGTGGAATGGTGAGGGTGTGGGCTTGGGGTGGGGCTAGGGATGACATATTTGGGGTGCAGGAGGGGGCTCCGGGCTGGGACCAAGGGGTTTGGAATGAAGGAGAGGGCTCAGGGCTGGGGCAGGGGGTTGGGGTGCAGGAGGTGCTGTGGGGTGCATGCTCCGGTAAGGAGTTTGGGTGCAGGATCTGGGAGTTAGGGTGCGGGATCAGGTTTCAACCTGGAGCAAGGGGTTGGGGTCTGGGAGGGAGGTAGGGTGTGGGAGCAGGTTCCGACCTGGGGCAGGGGGGGTTGGGGTCTGGGAGGGGGTTCCAACCTGGGGCAGGGGGTTCAGGTGCGGAGGTGTGGGGTGCAGGAGAGTTTCGGGGTGCATGCGCCGTCCAGGCAGCACTTACTTCAAGTGGCTCCCTGCCTGCCCTGGCTCCACACTGCTCCCAGAAGCAGCCGGCATGTCTGGCCCCTAGGTGGAGGTGCGGCCAGGCAGCTCTGAGCCATGCATACTGCCCGCAGGCACCGACCCCGCAGCTCCCCTTGTTGGCAGTTCCTGGCCAATAGGAGCTGCAGAACTGGCACTGGGGGCAGAGGCAGCATGTGGAGCTTCCCTGACTGCCCCTTCACCTAGTGGCCACATGGACATGCTGGCCCCTTCTGGGAGCTGCAGGGAGCCTACGCTAGCCCTGTTGTGCTGCTACCCAGACTTTTAACGTCCTGGTCAGCAGTGCTGACCAGCACTGCCAGGGCCCCTCCATTCCAGTTGGCAACCTTACTCGCGGGGCTGAAGTAGTTAAGTCGACAGGAGAGCTCTCTCCCATTGGCTCAGAGCAGCTACTCTAGAGAGCTGACAGTGGTGCAGCTGCAACAGTGCAGCTGCGCTGTTGTAAACTCTAGTGTAGCCATGCTCTAACACTGATATGGGGACTGCCAGACAAAGTGTACATACCAGACCACACCAAATTGATTTCTAGGTTTCAATGCTCATTGAATCATGTTTCAGTTATTAAACTAAAAGGAAATGAATTTTAAAAAAACCCAAAAGCTGTGTTGTATCCTTCCAAAAATATACTGTCAAACACTACCCAGAGCTTCTTACGTCCATAGGAAATTATTAACTTAGCTTTCAACAAGTGTCATTAGCTAACCACTGGGAATTCGATCTTCAGTTCTTGAGCACTTTAACAAAGGCATGCATATTTAGGATTGATGGACAAGATAGATAAAGCAATATATTTTGGAATGGGCTGGTAAATTTGAGTGCACAGATTTCAAGTAAAAAAGGTGCTTTCTTCAGTTTTACTCATTATATTTACCTTTTCCACTGAATAAGAACAGATTTTTTTTCCAGCTCGCACATAATGCAAGCATAGTCGTGAAGTTAAGTAGATAATTCTATGAAAATTAAATTCCTACATTCTGAAATTAAAATTTCCAGTGTAACACCACACTAAGAATCACAACTGGTCATCTGACGCTTGGATTTGTGAGCTGGTGATATTATTTCCCTGTCAATCACACAGGAAAGTGTTCTACTTATGGCTGAGAAGACTCTGGCCTCACCCACATAAAGATGAGTGAGGGAGAGGGGAAAACAATCCATGTTCCACATGAAAAAACAAAGTATGCCTAATTTTCTCATCTACTCAAAATGAATGCTATAGAGTTCCTGACTGATGTGAGGGAAAACTACTTTATTCCCTCCAACCAAAACTGCAATTCCCAGTTTGCTGGTGTCACTGTTCAGCACAACAGCACCTGTATCCCCATTTTGTGGTCCACCAAGGGTATCCACTCTAGGCTCCTGTCTCTTCAGCTGTCACGCCTCTTGGTAGAGACCCATGTCTCTCTGCCTCCTGCATGAGGTTTTCCCAGGCTGCAGAGTTCCCTGCCTACACTGTGATATCCCCACAAATCAGACTACCTAAACTTTGCTGTCTTTTTGAAGGCTCTGAACGTACCTGCCAGCAGTCACATGTTACCCCACAGTTCTTTATAAGCAAGCACATTTACTCTGAAGGCAAAAGCATTACAGAGAAAAAAAATATTAAAAACAATGAAAACCTACATGCATGCTAATAAACTTACCAGAGATCACCCCACAACTTGCATGCAACCAAGGACTCTGAAGCAAATTGCCATAACTGTCTCATCCTACAAGGCCCTCCCATCTTCTGCCAGCTTTCACTTACCCACTAACTTTTCTGTTGATTATTCTGGATGTGTGAGGATAATGATGCGCCCCCAGATGAAAAAATCAAATGCTAGGCCTCTCTGAGATACCTCCATTTATGGAGAAGGTAGAGCAAAGGCATCCTCCTCTTCAAACCCTTTCTTCCGTCTTTTGCCCATTACTGCTTTGTTAAACCCAAAACCAAGCCTCCCTATGAATGAAAAAAGTTGAGCGTGAAGAGAATAAACTGTCTCTAAGCCAGTATAAACCCATTTGCTTACATTATAGTCAAAAAAACAAACCAAAACACAAACATGTAGGTGCCACAAGAATCCATACTGCATACTATGATCTAGAGGAAAGCTGTCCCACATAGCTTGGCTTAATAATGGTTGCAGGTCACAATTACTCTGGGAAATACAGTAGCAGCAATGTGTTTTGCACTTTAATTGCTATGAAAGTCAAAAAATAGGGCTTCCCCTTCCTAAAATGGAGAACTAAATTTTTTGGGGGGGGGGGGGGGAGAGGCAGGGAGAGAGGAGGAGAGCAGAGTGATTATTAACAATTCTAGGTAAAAAAAGTCTAGAGGTGTAAATAAATACCTCCAGAGACTTTCTGCTGCCCATCAATGTATGTCTAAAGACAATCTTGAGCTAATCTTTTAAGTACTGCCTTCTGATCTCAATCACATATCCAGGTAACGGTCCACTGATTCAAAAGACAGAAAAAAAGCTTAGTCAGGGCTGAGGAATAACTGCATTACAATGAGCACTATGTGCTGCAATGGGGGAAGGCAATGAGGTTATCCATGATACTCCTGTCAAGATAATAAGTGGTTCAGCTTTCATAACTCTCCATGAATTGTTTCACAAATTGCTATTCTACACCATATTGTTAAAATACTTTTAACATCTTTATAATAGCATTAGCAGAATTAAGCCTTTTTCTCTTCAAATGGACAAAAATCATTTAAAATAATGATTGATGTTCTACTGTCTTCTAAATATATACAATTGAAAGAGGTTTCTTCCAATGTATGATTGGAACTGTTAACATTGAACATTTTCTGCAAACATATGAGACCATTAACATTCTTCGTTAAAAAGCATATGTGAAAGCACAGTAGCAGAACATCTAGATTCACTTTTAGATTCACTTTTAAAGAACAAACAATAACTCTCTCTAATTTTCCCGAGTGTATCTTTTTTTAAAAAAAGGGCAGATAAAATATTTTTGCTTTTTAATCATCTGTGTCAACCTCTTAACTGCTTACTCTACTAGGATAATCAGATCTGTTAAATCGGTTAGGCAAGTTTAAAGGCTTGTCTACACTGAGGGCACGTCTTCACTGGCAATGTTAAACCACCTCCACGAGGGGGATAGGCACTGTCTATACTGAGATTTTACAGTGCTGAAACTTGCTGAGCTCAGGGAGCATGTTCTTTCACACCCCGAGAAAGTCGCAGCGCCGTAAAGTGCCAGTGTATACGAGCCTTGAGTTATTCAGGAATAGCTGTTCCTGAACAACTCCACATGCGGATACTTATTCTGGAATAAGAGTGCCTTGTTTCCGTTTAGCTTAACCTAAAATTAAGATAAAAAGGAACTCTGACGGGTTGGATCACAGAAACCCCCCGGGAGCTGCCAACTGAACTGCCAAGACTACCTCAGCTCCTGTTTTCCCTGCCAGCTCAGGACTCCAGCACTCTGTCTTGCTGAGTCAGACACTCCTGTCTGCTCCAACAAAGACCCAGGGTCTGAATTACTTGTCCCAAAGCTGCAAGTTTACCTGAAAACAGCTCACATAAGCGTGCTTGTCCTTAGCACTCAAATGCCCAACTCCCAATGGGGTCTAAACCCAAATAAATCCATTTTACTCATAAATTGTTCGCCCTCTATAACACTGATAGAGAGATATGCATGGTTGTTTGCTCCCCCCAGGTATTAATACATACTCTGAATTAATTAATAAGTAAAAATGATTTCATTAAATACAGAAAGTAGGATTTAAGTGGTTCCAAGTAGTAACAGACAGAACAAAGTAAGTAACCAAGCAAAATAAAATAAAATGTGCAAGTCTGTGTCTAATCAAACTGAATACAGATAATCTCACCCTCAGAGATGCTTCAGTAAGTTTTTTCCTCAGACTGGACACCGTCCAGGCATAGGCACAATTCTTTCCCCTGATACAGCTCTTGTTCCCGCTCAGGTGGTAGCTAGGGGATTCTTCATGATGGCTCTCTCTACTCTGTTCTCTTCCACCCCTTTATATATCTTTTGCATAAGGCGGGAATCCTTTGTCTCTCTCTGGGTTTCCACCCCCATTACTGGAAAAGCACCAGGTTAAAGATGGATTCCAGTTCAGGTGACATGATCACATATCAGTGTAATACCCCAGGCCTTCATTCCTCCCAGCCTGACCCACAGGAAGGCTTGCTTGCAAACAGAGCCCCAGTCAATTGTCCTGGTTGATGGGAGCCATTAAGATTCCAAACCACCATTAATGGCCCACACTTTGCATAATTACAATAGGTCCTCAGAGTTATATTTCATATTTCTAGTCCCAGATACAAGACTGGTACATTTATACAAATAGGATGATCACACTCAGTAGATTATAAGCTTTGTAATGGTACCTTAGAAGAGATCTTTTGCATGAAGCATATTCCAGTTACATAATATTAACTCATTACCATATTTTTATAAAACCATATAGACTGCACAACATCACAGGAACAAGGCACTCATATTCTTGAAAAAGAATCTGCATATGGAGTAATTCAGTAATAGGTGTTCTTGAATAACTCCATGTATAGACAAACCCTAAGTATATGCCAATAGATCAGCATTATACACCAATCAGTGACCAAACAATCAATATTAGTTTAGCATGGTTGCCTTCCCAGCTCCTCACAGGTTTTTGGTATAAAACCTGTTGATTGGGTAGAAATTGTCTGAATAAAGACCACATGGATCTTATGATACAACTATAATAGTCTCTGTTCCATGCTCTGTGTTATCTTTTCGGCATATACACCTCTACCCTGATGTAATGCGACCCAATATAACATGAATTCGTATATAACTCGGTAAAGCTGCTCTCCAGTGGGGTGGGGCTGCACACTCCAGCGGATCAAAGCAAGTTCAATATAATGCAGTTTCACCTATAATGTGGTAAGATTTTTTGGCTCCCGAGGACAGCGTTGTATCGAGGTAGAGGTGTATATAGTCATGCTGGAAGTTGTTAATTGCAGCCATCAATCACCGACCTGGTAAAAGTTGATCAGTGTACTGAACATCCTTCCCTCAGGCTAAATAAAGGAGCACACCAAATTTCAAAAGGAACCAGACTAAATTAAGTTTAGTTTATGAAGAGGAGAGCATGATGGGGACTGCCTACGATGGCACATGGCCCATCGGCAACTGACAGTAGCAAAAATCCCCAACTGCTGGAGATAGGACACTAAATGGGGAGGGGATCTATGTTCCTAGAGAGAATTCTTTCCCAGGCCTGGACTGATGGGTCTTAACCACATGCTCAGGGTCTAACTGATCACCATATTTGGGATCAAGAAGGAATTTCCCCCCAAATTCACTAAGACCCTGGGGATTTTTCACCTTCCTCTGCAGCAAGAGTCATGGGTCACTTGCAAGTTTAAACTGGTGTAAATGGTGAATTCTCTGTAACTTGGAATCTTTAAACTATGATTTGAGGACTTCAGTAACTCAGCCAGAGGTTAGGGGTCTATTACAGGAGTGGGTGAGTGAGGTTCTGTGGCCTGCATTGTGCAGGAGGTCAGACTAGATGATCACAATGGTCCCTTCTGACCTTAAAGTCTATGAGTCTAAACATGTCCATTTTAGAGGATTTAGAAATGTCATAATACAACCTTAACTATAGTGACAAATGTCATATAAACAAATGTCATAATACAACCTTAACTATAGTGACACTCCCACACCACTGTAATAGAGACCTCTTTCCCAGAGCTGGTTTTGGTTGGTGGGAGGCAGAGGAGTCTTGCCTCGCCCTCTCTAAAAGGCTCCTGGTCCTGGGATATTAAAGGAACAGAAGCACAAGTTTTCCCCAAATACAGACTATTTCCCCAGGACTGCTTCCTCTCTCCTCTTATCCTCCTTCGTTATTTTCCTAGACCATCGGGTCCCAAACCTTAGGAGGCCACACCATAGATCAACGGTGGTATGGAAGCCCTGAAGGATAATGCTGATGGTTAAAATTCACAATCATGATGGATCCAAATATTAGATCTATGTGGACTGACTTCTGTGAGGAATATATGGCACAAGAGCAGAAAAGGAGAGGAAAAGGAGGCCCTGCTGCCCTTAAAGGGAAAGACCAGCTTGTTTCACTCAAAAAAAAATTAAGGTAATTTAACAGGATCTATTACCCATAGAGCCATGTTAATTGACACTAATTATATTACCCTCCTTTAATTTTTTATTAATCAACTCCCGTATCCGAAGCTCCATTATCTTGCCCAGAAACATCATCAGACTGACAGGCCTATAATTATCAGAATCAACCTGTTCACACTTTTAAAAACATTGGAACAACATAAGCTTTCTTCCACTCATCTGGAACATCCCCAGTGTTCCAAGAGTTATTGAAAATCAGCATTAATAGTCCAGCAAGCTCCTAAGTCAGCTGTTTAAAAATCCTCAGATTCAATTTATCCAGACTCATTGATTTAAAAATGCCAAACATTGGTAACTGCTGTTTAATAACTGGGAAAAAAGGATTTTGTTATCATATATGACATGACATGACATCACATCGTCTGGCTTTTTCTCAAATGCAGAACTGAAATATTTACTGAACACTTCTGCCCTGCTTCAGCCCTGCAGGATGATGTTCACAGTTGGAATTTACTGCTCAGATGCATCCAAGTATGATTGATCTAGGTTACCAAGTGCTCTGGCATGCTACTTTCTGTGAGTGGTATATGGCAGCAGGAAAGGAAAAGGAGATTGGGCAGCACTCTGCCTATATCAGATTCAAGCCAGAATGAAAAAAAAATTCTTAAACAGTTTAAACTTGTTCACAGCAAAAAATGGATTTTAGCATGTTGCGGCTGACCAAGAGGACAAGCCAAATCACGTTATCTGCTAGATTAGAATTTGAATTTTGAACACTGTTCACCTTTGTCCACACTAGTTAACTCATTTGAAACTGACTGCACTGCAACCATCTTTAAACTGCGTTTGAGATTCTGTCTTAAATACAGTGTAAAGATCAGGGTACCGTAGAAGATGGACCCTCTTTAGAGAAAGAGAGTCAAAGCCAGAATGTACTTGCTCAAGACTCAGTTGAGAGCCATTAAATGTATCAGAACATTGAGCACTGTTAGGAAAGCCAGTGAATCTGAACATTGAAGATAAGACTACAGAGAAAGATAAGATAGAAAAAAAGCAAATTGCCAAGATCCAAATCTTGTAGAATTGCAGAGAAGAGGAGCCTTATTATGGAGGTGCAGCTAAAACAGAAAGTCCCCCCCTCCTTTTCTTTTTTTTTTTTTTTTTTTGTAAGTCAGTAAGAGAAGAACCACAAAAAGAGGAAATCGGAGCACAATGGTCAACCTTAAATAGGCAACACTTGCCCTCAGTTACCACAACGTGATATTTGAAACAGAATAAGCAAACACTGAAGTATTTCTGATACTACTGCGTGGTGTGGTAACTGAGATTAAATAGTGCCTATTTAATGTAACCGCAGGCTGTTTTCTCACAGCACATGAAGAAAATATAGTACAGTAGCTAACAAAACAAAGAATAAAAATGAAAAGAAAACTGAGTAAAACATACCAATATCACATTTGAATCCATTACTAAAACAATAGGTAAATTTTTTAGTTAGGCTAAAAGCAGTTTTACATGACATAGAATTTGTGTATATTCTACCTGGGATACCTGAGAGCGGTGTTAATCCCTTCCTGAAATACGTTGGCCTGGTAAGGCAAATAGGATCTTTCTGTGGAAGTTTCTTGTGGTTTTTCTTTGCATTTCAGTATATTGCAAGACTGATTTTTTTAAGAACTTTTCCTCCAGAATATATACATAAAATATTTCTGCAGGAAACTGACATCTGTTTTGCACCCAGTTTAACCATCCCTCCTCCTAACTGCAAACTTTACAGGTACAACTTTTTTTGAGGTGAAGCAGCTTCTACAATTATACACCACAAACTTTTATTAGCTCTTAAATTATTCATTGACTCAATGAAGATAACACGTGTAAAAACCCTACCATAAACCAACACAGATAAAAGCAAACCAAATAAAAGCTGTAATATTTATTAGAAAAACAGATAAAGAATTTACAGAAGTAATTACGGCATCCTGTAAGGCCAACCTTACCAAGAAAATTCACTAAATTTAAATTATAGTAATGGAACTAACAATAAAAATAAAAACAATTACATCAAGTAATGTTTTCATCTAAATACTGCTGTACCACTGTCTTTATCAAAATAGTCAGACCATCTAAATTAATACAGAAAGAGATTGTAATGCAACATTAATAACTTTTAAATCCCTGGCCCATTTTCCTTGAAACTTTATTTTTATTACTCTATAAACAAATCAACAAGGAATGTTTGGGAAAATATTCATCCAATAGTTTCTGCATGTTCAATTCCCAGCTTAGCCACAGACCTCCTAGGTAACCTTACTTATCATTAATGCCTCCATATGTCTACTCCTCATCTGTAATACAGGAATTATTAGAGCTGGTCAAAACATTGGGAGAGGAGGAAATACAAGAAGAACCTTTTTCTGTTTCACAGAAATGGCCCTTTTTTTTCCTTTTATTTTTAATTTTTCACTTATTTTTTATACTTTCTATGTAAACAGTTTTCATGAATATGAAGTGTCACACTTACACAGGGAGGAAGAAATCTCTAGGTTTTTAATGTTTCCATTAGCAGTATTGTTTCTTCTTTCTGAATGCAGGGTATCCTGATTTTCTTGACTTGAAAAGGGGAAGTGTTCTAACTTCATTCACTTGTCATTCTTGATCTACCCAGAGCAGAGGTGGGCAAACTACGACCCACAGGCAACCCTCCTGCCTGGCCCCTGAGCTCCTGCCCCAGGAGACTACCCCTGGCCCCTCCCTTGCTGTTCCCCCTCCCCCGCAGCCTCAGCTCATGGCTTTATCAAGCTGGGCCTCAAAAGCCTCTAAGGATAGTGATTCTACCACCTCCCTAAGTAACCCATTCCAGCGTTTCACCGCCTTTCTAGGGAAATATTTTTTCCTAATATCCAACCTAGACCTCCCCCACTGCAACTTGAGACCATTGGTCCTTGTTCTGTCATCTGCCACCACTGAGTACAGTCTAGCTCCATCCTCTTTGGAACCCCGTGATGTTGCACTCCATATGTTTTATGAAAATATGCTTATGAATGTGAATAACACGCAACTGGAATATGCTTTATGCAAAAGGTCTCTTGTAATGTATTACAAAGCTTATAATCTACTGAGCGTGTTTGTCCTGTTGGTCTTCATATATCATTCTTGTATCTGAAGCTAGAAATATGAAGTATAACTCTGAGGCCCTATTGTAGTTATGCAAAGTGTGGGCTATTAATGGTGGTTTAGAATCTTGATGGCTCCCATTGACTAGGATAATTGTTGTAAATGGTATATTTACCCGCAAGCCTTCCTGTGTATGTGTGGGCCAGCCCATAGGTCATGAAGAATGAGGTCCCACAGGGATATGTGACCATGCCACCTGATAATGAAATCTATCTTATATCTGGTACTTTTCCATTTAGAAAGAGGAGTGGAAACTCAAGAAAGAAAAGATTCCCACTTGTGCCAAGCTATAAAAGGGGGTGGAGCAGAACAAAGGGAGCTGCAGTCATGAGAAAGCCCCTGTTTCCCACCTAAGATGTCTGCTGGAACTCACAAGGACTATACCAGAGGAAAGCCCCTGTTTCCCACCTAAGATGTCTGCTGGAACTCACAAGGACTATACCAGAGGAAAGGATTGGGCCCAGACTAGGAAGGAGTCTAGTCTGTGAAAGAAGCTTATTGGGACATCTCTGAGGGTGAGATATTACCTGTACTCAGTTTCTTAATGTATTAGGCTTAGACTTGCGTGGTTTTGCTTTATTTACTTGGTAACTTATTTTCCTGTGTCTGTTATTACTTGGAACCACTTAAATCCTACTTTTTATACTTAATAAAATCACTTTTGTTTATTAATGAACCCAGAGTAAGTAGTTAATACTGGGGGGGGAGCAAACAGCCGTGCATCTCTCTCCATCCATGTTATAGAGGGCGGACAACTTATGAGTTTACCCGGTAAACTTTATACAGAGTAAAACAGATTTGTTTGGGGTTTGGATCCCATTAGGAGTTGGATGT
Organism: Chelonoidis abingdonii; assembly: GCF_003597395.2. NCBI lineage: Eukaryota > Metazoa > Chordata > Testudines > Testudinidae > Chelonoidis > Chelonoidis abingdonii. Next base: position 101,816,887 of record NC_133771.1, read on the forward strand.
CTGGGTGCGGAGGCAGGTTATCTACTAAACTGTTTTCAGTTAAGTCTGCAACTTTGGGGGCGTGTACCAGACCTGGGTCTGTGTTGCAGTAGGCTAATAAGGCCGGGTTCTGGAAGTCCCACACTGGCATGGAAGATGGGCTTAGGGGTAATCTCAGCAAGTCAGGTGACAGTCCCAAGTGGGTCTCTGTGACGGAACCCGTCACACTCCCCTTCAGGTAGTTGAAGGCTGCTATCAATCCTCCCTCACTCTTCTCTTCCATAGACTACTAAACAAGCCCACTTCGCTCAGCCTCCCCTCATAAGACCTGTGTCTCAGCCCCCTAATCATTTCCATTGCCCTCCACTGGACTCTCCAATTTGGGGGGGAGGGGCACAAAACTGGACACAGTACTCCAGGTATGGCCTTACCAGTGCCGAATAGAGGGAAATAATCACTTCCCTCGATCTGCTGACAATGCTCCTACTAATGCAGCCCAATATGCCATCAGCTTTCTTGGCAACAAGGGCACACTGTTGACTCACGTCCAGCTTCTTGTCCACTGTAATTCCCAGGTCCTTTTCTGTGGAACTGCGGCTTAGCCAGCCGGTCCCCAGCCTGGAGCAGTGCACAGGATTCTTCCGTCCTAAGTGCAGGACTCTGCACTTGTTTTTGTTGAACCTCATCAGATTTCTTGAGGCCCAATCCTCCAATTTGTCTAGATCACTCTGGACCCTATCCTTACCTTCCAGCATATCAACCTCTCCACCCATCAGTGTCATCCATGAACTTGCTGAGGGTGCAGTCCATCCCATCATCCAGATCACTAATGAAGATGTTTAACAAAACTGTTTAAAAAACAAAACTGACCCCTGGGCACTCCTCTTGATATGGGCTTGAACTAGACATCGAACTGTTGATCCCTAACTGTGAGCCTGACGATCTAGCCAGCTTTCTATTCACCTTACAGTCCACTAATCCAATCCATACTACTTTAACTTGCTAGCAAATATATTGTGGGAGACTGTATCAAAAACTTTGCTAAAGTCAAGATATATCTGGTCCAATACTTTCCCCATAGCCACAGAGCCAGTCATCTCATCATAGAAGGCGATCCAGTTGGTCTGGCATGACTTGCCCTTGGTGAATCCATGTTGACTGTTCCTGATCTCCTTTCTGTCCTCCAAGTTCTTTGAAATGGATTCCTTAAGGACCTGCCCCACGATTTTTCCTGGGCCTGAAGTGAGGCTGACTGGTCTGTAGTTCCCCGGATTCTCCTCCTTCCCTTTTTTAAAGATGGGCACTATATTTGCCTTTTTCCAATTGCTCTGCAATTCCCTCAGCAAATTCCCTCAGCACCCTCAGATGCATTGCATCCAGCATCATGGACTTGTGCATATCCAGCTTTTCTAAATAGTCCTTAACCTGTTCTTTCACCACTGAGAGCTGCTCACCTCCTCCCCATACTGTGCTGCTCGCCCAGAGCAGTAGTCTGGGAGCTGACCTTGTCTGTGAAGACCGAAGCAAAAAAAAAAGCATTGAGTACTTCAACTTTTTCCACATCATCTGTCAATAGGTTGGCTCCCCCATTCAGTAAGGGTCTCTCACTTTCCCTGACCACCTTCTCGTTGCTAACATACCTCTTCTTGTTACCCTTCACATCCCTTGCTAGCTGCAATTCGAATTGTGCTTTGGCCTTCCTGATTACACCCCTGCTTGCTTGAGCAATATTTTTATACTCCTCCCTCATCATCTGTCCAAGTTTCCACTTCTTGTAAGCTTCCTTTTTTTGTTTAACCTCACTGAAGATTTCACTGTTAAGCCAAGCTGGTCGCCTGCCATATTTGCTATTCTTCCTGCACACTGGGATAGTTTGTTCCTGTGTCCTCAATAAGACTTCTTTAAAATACAGCCAGCTCTCCTGAACTCCTTTCCCCCTCAAATTAGCCTCCCAGAGGATCCTGCACATCAGTTCCCTGAGGGAGTCAAAGATGCTCCCCTTTTCTCCTTTTGTTAGGATCCTGAACTCGACTATCTCATGGTCACTGCTGCCCAGGTTGCCACTCACTTCTACTTCCCCTACCAATTCAACCTTTTTTGTGAGCAGCAGGTAAAGAGAAGCACGGCTCCTAGTTGGTTCCTCCAGCACTTGCACCAGGAAGTTGTCCCCCACACTCCAAAAACTTCCCCAGCAGATGTCAGGGTGATAGAAGTCCCCCATGAGAACCAGGACCTATGATCTGGAAACTTCTGTTGTCCAAAGAAAGCCTCGTCTACCTCATCCACCTGGTCTGGTGGTCTACAGCACTTTACTTTTAATCTTTAGCACAAAATAATAGTAAATCTATCCTGTGCCCACTGTAGTTAAGATTGAAAACAATTTCCATACTATATCCCTGTGTAAATTCTGACACACTAGCATAAGGAAAGCGAAAAGTAGATAACGTGAGGTTAGTTCAACATAAAAGAAGCTTACAACTTTGTTTTTGTTTTTTTAAACAAAAAATTCACCTTCAGCACTGAGTCTCAGAGCCCAGATCGCTTGACTCAGGCTTGCAGGGCTCAGGGCTAAAAATTGCAGTGTGAACTTTCAGGTTCAGGTTGGAGACTGGGCTTTGAGACACTTTCTCCTGGCAGGATCTCAGAGCACAGCCTCCAGCCCGAGCCCTAGCATCTACAATGCAATTTTTAACCCCACAGCTTGACTTAAGTAACCAAGGCCAGCCACAGGTCTTTTTTTTTTCTTTTTTTTCTCTCCAGTGTAGACATATCCTGAAATTATTGCAACCGGACTGATGGTCCAATAAAAGGAGCAACTGAAAGAATTTATGTACCTTGTTCACTTTTCCTTCATGACAAAAACAAAAACAGCAAAACTCAATTTCTGTATTAAAGCAATGTTTAATGTTAATTTAACCTATGCAAAACAACTAGAACATGGCATGCATTAGCATATTATCTCACTAGGATTTCCTAATCAAATAAGATAAAACGAAAAGTAGTTGATTAGGTATTTTTAACGCATTATCCATTCCACACATTATTCTTTGGGAAAGTTAGTAATAAATCAACATTTATGAAATACACAAACTGAATTCAATACTATTTAAAGAGAAGTACATCTGACTTAGCAGTTCTTCATGAACCAGAAGTTCATTTGTCTGCTTGCACTGCTCAATCAAATGCACTGACAACCTCCCAAAACAACTTTTCTGCATAAGGAATTAGTTGTACCTGCAGGGTTCATTCTCTCCCTCTCTGGGTATGTCTACATTGCAATTATACACCCACAGCTGGCCCGTGCCAGATGAATCAGGCTCCCGTGGCTCACACTAAGGTGGGGCTGGCTGTCTAATTGCAGTGTAGATCTTTAGGCTCAGCTCTGGAACCCTCCCACCTTGCATGGTCTTAGAGTCGAGACTTGCAATTCAACAACTTCTTAGCCTCAGTGCCATGAGCCCAAGTCATCTGCCAAGGGTTTTTAATTGCAGTGTAGACATACACACTCCTCTCTAAAAAAAAACAAAACCACCCAAAAAACTCCCACAGTTCCGGTGTGTGGTATTTATAGGTTACCACAGGACCCTGCCCACTCAGGGGCAGAAATTTTTGTTTTGTGCTTTTCATGTTGAATGACAACTTGCCTGGTGCTAACTTATGTTTATGTAACTATATCAAACAACTTGCAGATATTTATTTTCAGTGTGAATTGCTTGGTATTTATCGTAAGTCAAGAGGAATTTCAAGGAAGTGTCTGACACATTAATTTACTCCTATTTTTCATGCATTGCATAACATTGAAGAAAAAACTGTAGTAAAACTAAATGTTACAGACAGTGCTTAATTTGCAAATTGCTGAGGTTCAAGCAATTTTTTTTACATTCATAACTGATGCAGCAAGCCCTGAGGTGCCAGGGCTATGAACTGCCAAGCCTAGAGGTACCGGGACTCAGCCCTGGCACAAAGCAAGAATTGACTCTAGACAACACTATCTTTAGCCTAGCAACTTTGAGATATCGTTATTAAAATCGGACTCTTGACCTGTGGAGAAGTAACAGGTACTACATAAGGTAGAAAGCTATCCTGTTAAGATATACATTTTCAGAAAATAATCACTGAAACCTAAGTGTATTAACCAATCACCACCACACACTCAGAGCTACTGGCCAACAATCTTTAAATGGGGAGAGGGAGCATGGATCTTTGCAGTCAGTCTTACAGTACTTTTGACCTCATTAAGGCTAGACTGCGTTTATTTACCACAAGCCCTGAATAAGGGTCAGCACATAGTTATGCTACCCAAGCAGCAGATACAAAGGCACACTGAGTCACAACATGGTCCTCAGTTCCCTGCCCCCCCCCATGTTCAAAAAGGAGAAATAACCTCTACCAGACCCATCCCTGGCATTTTCCCCTTGTGACAGCAGATCAGCTGTGCTGGCTGACACTGCGGGGAAGAGTCAAGACTCTAGCCAGTCTGACCATGCCCACCCACCAGCACAGAAGGGGGAGTTATGACTCGAGAAATGCTAGTCTCCCTGCCACACTGCACTCTGCCACATAAATAACTCATGCCTAGGAATAAGGGGGCACCCCAGTTTCATCAGCAAAGAGTAAAGGTGATTTGAGGTTATGCTGAACTACCAGAATTTGGTTAAACACTGTGCACTGTTCTGCCCACATGGCTGAGTTGTTTCTAACCTAACTCCCCACATTCCCTATTTTCCTGGCATCCTATCAGTCACAGTCCCTTCAGGGCACACAGGCCCTCTGACTCCAATTTCACTGATCATGACATATCCTCACTATTTGACAAATGTTTTAATATAAACATTAATAACAAACAATTGGGGCCCACACCACTGCCCCATTTAGGGTTGCCAACTTCCTGATCACACAAAACCAAACTCCCTAGCCCTGCCCCTTCCCCGAATCCCTGCCTCCACTCACTAGATTCCCTCTCCCTCGGTGGCTCGCTCTCCCTCACTCTCACTTACTTTCACTGGGCTGCGGCAGGGAGTTGGGGTGTGTGTGGGGGGAGGGCTCTGGCTGGGGGTGCGGGTTCTGGGGATGAGGGGTTTGGGGTGCAGGAGGGAGCTCCAGGCTGGAGATGAGGGATTCGGAGTGCAAGGGGGGCTGTGGGCTGAGGCACAGGGTTGGGGTGCAGGAGGGGGTACGGACACTGGGCTGGGGTGGGACCAGGAATGAGGCGTTCAGGGTGTGGGAGATGGCTCCAGTTTGTGGGGACTCATGGCTAGAGTAAGGGGTTACTTCAGGTGGCTCCCAGTCAGCAGCGCAGTGGGGCTAAGGCAGGCTCCATGCCTGTCCTGGCACTGTGCTGTGCCCTAGAAGCAGCCTGAATGTCAGGCTACTGGGGGGGAGGGGGCGTGGTGCAGCGCAGAGGCTCCACGCGCTACTCTCACCTGCAGGTACTACCCTCCCCAGCTCCCATTGGCCGCAGTTCCTGGCCAATGGGAATGCAGAGCCAGTGCTTGGGGTGGGGGCAGCGCGTGGAGCCCCCTCTAGGAGCCATACGTGCTGGCCACTTTCGGGGCACTGCGCAGTGCCAGGACAGATAGGGTCTAGCCTGCCTGAGACCTACAGCACTGATCGGAGCCACCAAGGTCCCTTTTTGACCAGGTGTTCTGGATGAAAACCAGACACTTGGTGCCCTAACCCTGTATCTCTTTGCCACCACATAGTTGAATTGGAGTCTCCTCTTTACCACAGAATCAGCTGGTTACATAGTCTTTGAGATGCTCAACAGGCAGCCAAACCTGTCAACTGTCTCCGAGTCTAGCAAACTGTCTGTGTGGTGTCTCATCCCTTCCTGTGGGGTTGACTTCCAAATAGTTCCCCGCTTTTCCATGCCACAATGACCTACATAGGCTCCCTCTGGATGTTGTGCCAGCTAGCTTGTGTCTCCTATTCTTGTTGAACACTTGTCCCTCTTATCCCTTGCATGACCTGGCTGCAACTGAACCCCTGACTGACTCCTTCTGTCCATTCCCTCTGGTGTCCCTCTAATGCAGTGCCTCTCAACCTGTGGCCTACGGACTGCTTGCGGCCCAGTCAGCACACAGCTGCAGCCCATGTGACATCCTCTGGGCCATACTGGTAGTATACATATTATGTGGATGTGGCCCACGTAACAAATGGAGAGCTGTATATGCGGCCCACAATGGTAAATAGGTTGAGAAACACTGCTCTAATGGCTCCATCCTCATAGAAACACTTATTTCTAGGGCCAGTAAGTCCTTGGCTGACAGTCTAGTGCCTGCTTTCTTTAACTGTGAACTATGTTCTCTCAGCAATTTCTCCATCCTTCTGGTTGCAACTGGTCTCCACCCCTCACTGGAAACAGGGTTTTGGTCCTTCATCCCATCAGCATCTGCACTGTGTTCCAAAAATGCTAACAAGGGGTCTGAACCAGAAGAAACAGTCTTGTCTCACTGTCTCTTAACTTTTTACAGCTGATTCCACCTTACCATTACTCTGTGGGTGTGGTAGGGAGTAGGCGTGATGGTCAAACTCCCATCTGTGTGCAAATTCCTTTAATTCTTCTGATGCAAATTGGGGTCCACTGTTGGTGAATACAATGTCCAAAATGCTGCATTTCACAATGTGGGCCTTCAGTTTGTTAATCAGTGACTTGGCTTGTTGTATCAGGCAGAGCACTGAACTCCCAAAAATTTGAATAGTTGTCCACTGGAATCAAGTACTGCTATTCATTGAAGGTAAATAAGTCCACCCTTATCTATTCCCAGGATTGGGTGGATCACGGGTGGCTAACCTACGGCTCCGGAGCCACATGCGGCTCTTCAGAAGTTAATATGCTGCTCCTTATATAGGCACAGACTCCAGGCCTGGAGCTACAGGTGCCAACTTCCCAATGTGCTGGGGAGTGCTCACTGCTCAACTCCTGGCTCTGCCAGCAGCCCTGCCTCCACTCCGCCCCTTCCCGCACCCTCCCCTGAGCCTGCCATGACCTCGCTCCTTCCCTCTTCGCCCCCGAGCCTCCCCCTCACCAGGAAACAGCTGACTGGGAGGTGCTAGGAGCGGGAGGATGGAGCTGGTAGGGACTGCTGACGTATTACTGTGGCTCTTTGGCAATGTACATTGGGAAATTCTGGCTCCTTCTCAGGCTCAGGTTGGCCACCCCTGCGATGGACAGTTTATAAGGTAACAGAGTCTCTTTTGCCTGGTAGTTATCACAAGACCAGAAGGTTTCACATCCTTTTATCAAGTAGCAGATTTGTGTATTCATTTCCAGCCAGTAAATACAACTTTGAACCCATCTAAAACAGCTGCCAATGCCCGAGCGTGACGCATATATTTTTTTGCATGACATCCACACAAAGTGAGGCAGGGACAGGAGCTCTCTCCTCAAAATATGATTCCATATGACACACACACAGAGCACTCATCTTTAATTTTAAAAAAATGGTTCTGCTCCTACCAGTACTTGGCTTTTGTCTTCTGTTCTCTTGACTAGCCCGTAATTAAATGTCCCTTTCCATAGTCTCTTTGACTTTCATCAGCTTTGTTATTGAAACTGGGAGACAGTGCGGCATGTTAATGGAGTCTGATCCTGATCCTCCTTCCCAACTTGCTGTTGCTGGGTACATACATCTCTCAATGGTGGGGAGAAAAAGCTTCAAGTCAGAGAGTGGGAGACAGGGGCCAGGAATGCCAGTTAGGCAGGGTGGAGAAGATTTTCATGGTCCTGTCCCAGGATGCAAGGAGCCAGCTGCAAAGAGGCTGGTCCCTGCCACTGGCAACTCCATCCAGGGGCTTGTAGTGCCTAAATGAGTCCCCAGCACCCCGGCCTGACAAGCAGCTGCAGTGTGAGGCAAGGGAAGCCTGTTCTTTCATCGCTGCTGGGGCAGGAGTGCCTTGGTCCATGCACTCCAGGTAGCAATGGCAACTCCCTCTCAGGGCCCCTGGTGTGGAGTGGTGGATGAACAGGGCTGAATGTGAGGCACAGAATGGGAGATGGATTTTAGAGAGACTTATGTGTGACAGAACAGTTGAATCGGCATGTTTTGATGTGTATAAATAAGTGAGACACAAGGGGTGTGAGAATAAAAGATATTCCCTTACCCACCTTGTCTCTCTAATATCCTGAGACTGACACAACTATACCACCACTTCATGTTGAACAGTAACATTGAGGAAAGGGGCTCACAATAAAATCCTGCCTGGGGCCCGTCTTTCTGTTCCTCCACCTCTGTGGCCATAGACGTAGTGGTGGAATCACTCCACTCCGAAACCAAGGCCAGTATTTGGGCATACTCTTCTCCAGACTCTGACAGAGCTCTATGGCATAAGCAACTGGCTACTCCTACAAAAGGGCTACCCTCAATCCTTTCTCAGATGCATCATGCTGGATTCTCTAGTGGCTTTCCTGGCTGGTATTACTTCTAGACAGAGACACATATTATCTATTGTTTCAGTATGTCAAAAGTTTGATGTTGGGAGCCTGCCCAGTTCCATTCAACCTCCTGCCTCATGAGCTGATATATGCTTTCTGTTACTGCAGCCAGGTGGGGACATAACTTAGACGGACAATTAACCATTCCTCTGAAATGCCATTTCCTTTTACATCCACTGGAGTTGACATGTTGCTGACTGCCTTGATCTTTGTTGGGATCTGATTTTAGTCCCTCTGTTGGGAGCAAAAGTCCAATGCATGCCACCTTATGCTGTTTGAGTCACAATTTTTCCAGGTTGAGTTTTATGTTCTTGTCCCTCCATTGCTGTAGAAAAGCTTGTAGTTTTCTGTGATCGTCTCACGCAGCTTCTGTATCATTGCTCCCTTCATCTACAGCAATGATATCATCTGCAATTATCATCACCCCAGACAATCCTTTCAGCACTTAGGTGAGTCTTCTCTGGGTTTATGCCCATCGGCATGTGCAGCCATTCGTAGCAACCAAGCGGTGTTGCCAAGGTGGTCAGTGTGCTCAACTCATTATCTAAGCTTATGTGCCAAAACCATTCTTCATATCAAAGGCTGTAAAGATTCTGGCTTTGGAAAGTTCTGATAAGATCTCATCAATTGTGAGCAGCAGCATCTTTTCAATTCCCGTTTCAATATTTTTGGATCTATGCATATGTATAATTTGCCTAATGGCTTCTTTATCACCACCATGCTACTTACCCAGGCTGTACTGGTCTCTACGGGTGCCAAGATATCCCTGCTTTGCATACTTCTGAGCTCCTTGTGTACTGAATTACATAGTGGCACTGGAATTTTCCTTCATGGTAAGCACGCTTCCAGCCTTCAAGGAACCATTCACCTTTGAAAACATCCCCATGAATTTTTAAAATGGTCTCCACTGTCCATGGGACTCCCCATGCTATTAAAATTATGACATTGCACTCTGATCAGATCCATGACTTGTATGGTTACATTCCCAAAGAGGGGTCTGTGGTGCTTACCACCCATCATCACAAACTTCAGTTGGTGCTGTCTTTTTTCCCCCAGGTTTGTTGCTATGAAATCACATTTTCCTACAGGCTGCGTTATGCTCTCATTGTATACTATTAGGGTGCTCCTGACTTCTGTAAATGGGTCTGTTTGAGTCGAATTCACCCCAAAGATTCACACTGCAGAAGGCCCTGCTATTCAGCTGAAATTGCATGTCATTTCCCTATTACTACTGTTGCATGCAGGGAAGTTGGTATTGTCTCTTGTTCCTTTCCTGTCCTGACAGCCAAACCTAATATGCTCTCAGACTCAAGGAGAGAATCATGATATCATTACTGCTATGATGTGCCAGCGCACTCTTGAACAAGTCTGACAATCTTTCTGGGACCTTCCTCTGCTCTTGCACACACTGCTATAATAGTTCAACTTGACACACGCCTTGCAATGCTGTCCTGGTGCAGGGCATCACTCCTTTACCACCTCATGCTGTTTTCCACAGAAAACGAATCACCCTATGGCAACGAAACATTCCCTACCTGCTCACCTTTGCTGTTAGCTCATGGAATGTACTTCGGGTTACCACCTTTGAAATGCAAAAAAAAAATTAAAAAAAAAATGGCACCCAACCCACTCCACAAGGCAAGCCCACTGCAATCTCAACCTTCAGCCACAAGACAAATCTACAATGCCCTCCCCTCAACAGTCACTTACAGTATCTAGAGAGAGAACACATGTAGTTAAGAACAACAACATCGCACACTTCCTCACTCTCAGGCGATAAACCCAGTGGTGAGCTGGAGCCGGTTTGCACCGGTTCACACAAACCAGTTGTTAAATTTAGAAGCCGGTTTAAAACCAGTTGTTAAAGGGGTGGGCAAACACTGGCCCGCGGGACCGTCCTGTCCAGTCCGCCTGACTCCCAGCTGAGGAGGCTCTCCGGCCCCTCCCCCGCCTTCCCCCCTCTTGCAGAGCCCAGCACCAGCGCTCTGGACCACTCCTGGGCAGCTCTCCAGCTCCTGCCATTTTGAGCAGTGGCCAGGGGGTGGGGCTGCGAGCTTCAGCAGGCCGCATGACATCAATACACACTGCCCTGAGCAGCATGGTAAGGGGGCGTGGCTGGAATTAGGAGGAGGGGTTGGATAAGGGGCAGGGAGCGGTTGGAAGGGGTGGACGTTCGGGGGGGGCGGCTCAGGGGAACGGAGGGGTTGCATAGGCATGGGAGTTCCGGGAGGTCTGTTGGGGTGGTGGTGGATGGGGTCAGGGCAGTCAGGGGACAGGGAGCGGGGCGAGTTGGGTAGGGGGTGAGGTCCTGGGGGGAAGTTAGGGTGGGGGGTCTTGGACTTGTACTCACCAGACGGTGCTTAATAACCGGTTCCCTACCAGGTCGGCGGCAGCACTTTGGTGGCGGGTTGTTCACTAGCTCCAGATCTTCAGCAGCACTGCAGGACCTGCAGCCGAAGTGCCACCGAAAACCCAGAGTGAGTGAAAGACCCGCTGCTGAAGTGCGGTAGAGAACTGGTTATTAACATTCTGGCAGCTCTTCACTGGATAAACCCTCTCTCTCACACGTGTTGGTGGTCAGACAGCTGCTGTATTTTCACCAGTTTTGATCTGTTGTCACTTAAGCTGTGGCACCTTTAGCTAGACACAAAAACTTCTAACATTAGACATACCAGTGTATTGTGATGATAATGCAAATCTCTAGATCCACATAAAAAAAACCCCAACAGTAGATTACATTATTTTTCTGTCAACTGGTAAATCCATAAAAAAACAGCCATGCTGGTCAAATATCGGCCAGGTGGTAACCTTACATGTACTTCAGGGATTGTGTTGTGCCTCCAAGGGCTTTCAATCTTCTCTCTTCCACTGCATAACCCTCGCCTAAACATTTGTCTCATGTGAGATCACCTTCCCAGAGCATCTGCTCTTGAAGGTGGTGATCCCAAGTGCTGCAGAGTATACAGTCCCAAATCAGGAAGTCTGTTAAGTTCCCAAAATTGCATGTAACAGCCAGTGTAAAAAGGCTGCAATATAGGGTCTATTCTCTCTCCTTCAGATTGGTCCATTCCTCTGTTTCATATGGCTGAGTTGCTTCCAGCCTAACTTCACTCATTCCCTGTTTCCATGGTGTCCCACCCATAACAGGTACTGCTTGTACCCTAAATAACTTGTGTCATAAACAGATAGCTAAGGGTTAATGTTTCTTTCACCTGTAAAGGGTTAACAAAGGGAACCAAACACCTGACCAGAGGACCAATCAGGAAACCGGATTTTTCAAAGCTAAGGGAGGAAATGTTTGAGTGTGTGTTCCCTTTGTCTGCTCTCTCTGTTCTCCGGTCTGTCTCTCAACTATGAGAGGGATCTTTCTATCTTCAAGATTCTAATCTTCTGTTTCCGCAGTTGTAAGTACAGGTTATAGACAATAGGCTTTTATGTGTTTTTGTATTTATGTGTGTAGTTGATGGAATGTTTTACGATTGTATCTCTTTTTGAATAAGGCTGTTTATTCATTTTGTTTTAAAGCACATGGGACCCGTGTATTATTGTCACCTGGATACAGAGAATATTTTTATGTCTTTTTTTCTTTCTTTTTATATAAAGCTTTCTTTTTAAAACCTGTTTGAGTTTTTCTCTGGTTAAGGCTAAGGAACGAAGGGAGGGGGAAATCTCTTTGTGTTAGCTTGACTAGGTTTGAATCTGAATAACCTCAGGGGAAGAAGGAGGGGGGAGGAGAGAGATACTTAATCTCTCGGTGCTGGTGTTTTAAGGACTTGAAGCTGTATCTTCCAGGGGAAGCCTGGGAGGGGGTAAAGAGGAGACAAGGGGGGAGGTTATTTCCCTTTGTTGTAGACTCAGGGCATCTGAGTCGTGGGGGTTCCCCAGGGAAGGTTTTGGGGAGACCAGAGTGAGCCAAACACTGGAAATTTTGGCTGGTGGCAGCGATATCAGAGCTAAGCTGGTAATTAAGCTTAGAGGGTTCATGCTAGCTTCTCAGGTTATGAACGCTAAGGTTCAAATCTGAGTAGGAAGCTATGACAACTTGCATCTCTGTAATAGGTAGAGCTAGTTAGAGGAAAGCCAAGTTCAGAATCACACAATACCTCTGACTAACAAGTAGACACACTTTTAGCATAATTTCTCAAGAACATGCAGAACAAGCAACACAAAAAGGGACAACACAGTACAGGATTTGAGTGAGATAGTAAGTAAAAGCTCCTAAATCAAGCAAGGCTTGTATAGACTGCATCTATTTCCTCATCATTTCCTTGATGACTGAGAATGCTAGATTAGCTATATCTGCAAGATTAAAAGATGGAAACAATAGTACCCATAAGTGGTCTATTCACTTATAAAAAAAAATATGGCCAAGTAACTATGCCTTAAATCCACCAAGCCAAGGGGAAAAATATCAGAGAAAGGAAGAAAAGACTAAATGTTCAAAAGTAGCATTCATCTTTGTGTACTTTCAGAAAGATGAATAGAAAAGAGAGCCAATCGAGAGGTTCTTTTTCTTTGCCAAATTCCTCTACTGCTGTAGATTTAATTCAAATTTAAGGACATAAAAGTCCCACTAAAATCTTTTAGAGGGAAGTTTCCGCAGATGGGGAATAACCCATTTTAAATTATGGTTTTTCTGTATTTAACCATCCTCACTCCACTCCACATGGGAAAAGCAATTAGAAAATAATTAATCACTTCCTAATTGCTGTATTTTTTTTAACATCAATTTTCAGGTTCTTGTGACTAACAGTTAAACTGAGTGAAGAAGAGAAAGAAGGATGTTACAGTAGTTCATCCTCAAGGACCACAAAGAGGAGAGCCAACATCATATGTCTAGCCATCTCTCTGCAGACTATCAACAGCCAACAGACCATAAATTGGAACCCAAGATCTGAGCATCTGAGTTGCTGAAAGCTAGCCACCAGTAGGGTGACCAGATGTCCCGTTTTTAAAGGAACAGTCCTGTTTTTTGGAACTTTTTCTTATATAGGTGCCTATTACCCCCTATCCCCTCTCCTGTTTTTTCATGGTTGCTATGTGGTAACTCTAACCACCCGGAGAGTATGATATACTATCAGCACTTCCTTCTCCTCACTTTTTAGCTGTATAAGCTTAGAAGTGCTCTCAAGCTGTCTGAGAAGTTATCAGCAAATCTGACTGTCCCTTTCTTGGATAATGCAAGAAGAATTTAGCAGGCCCCAATGTCTTACAAATAGGGATTGCCCAGAACAGGTTAGCATCATTGAGAATCATTTAATATGTTTGCTGCAAATTATTTGGAATGAACGGATCTCTTTTCCTGGCTTGTAAATTATTTATTCCTTAAACAGAAGTGACCCTCTGCTAGCTCAAGACATTAACCTAATTTCTCATGTATTTGAACAGCTAAGAACCTGCAGGATTGAAATTTCAAGCCTTCAAATGCAGGTCTGTGAAGCAATCAAAATTTAATTTTGGCTCAATTCAAAAGAATAACTTGCAAAAGTTCTTTGTTTCCTTTCAAGGGACAATACAACTATTCAAAAAGCTCAGATTTTTTAGATAAACTCATGAACTGTCAGCACAATGCACTCTACACTTCCCCATAATTTTGACTGAGATAATGAAAGTTGATCACCTCAGTATAGAAACCTCTGTTAAAAACTTTTCCAAGGCTAACTACATGCTGATTTCCTTCTAGTAAAGACGACAATAGCTGCACTGTAGTCAGTACAGTAACAGGACAACATGTCACGGCCCCATGAATTTCACTATTCTGCAGTGACAGAATTTGAATCCTCCCCTAGGAGTAGAAAATGTCTCCTGGCTCAGCCTAAGAGTTGAAAAGCATTTCTAGTTGTGACTGGGCAAAGCAAGGAAAATGTGCTACTTTGGGTTTCCATTCACTGTGCCTGAGTTCAGGTACAAGCAGTGAAGTGTCGCATCTAACATTTCCTGCTCTAATCCATCACTGAGGACACAATGAGCTGCCACAATCCCTAGGAAAGAAGAGAATATGCTTTCTGCAGTGGAGCCACAACTGAGACAGAAATCAAGAAGTAGGGATATGCAAAAAGGTCACATGGACCACATGTAATAAAGGAAGACTCCAGAACCCCCAGATCCTACATGACAATGAGGGAGAAGAGGACTTGCCAGGCAGGACTAAGTATTGCTGAGGGTCTCTGCTAGGCAGCCAACATGGAGATCACGGAGGATTACTAAAGAATATTTGGAAAGCACATACTCCCCCTTCAGACTTTTATAATGATGCTTTACATCTCCAAAGTTTTGCATGAAAAATAATTCAGCTAAAGCCCTAGTGAGTTAGCTTCACGACTGGCACAGATGGCAGTGACATCCTGTCATAAACAGATTGTTAAGGGTTACAAGCAGGGAACTGGAACACCTGACCAGAGGACCAATCAGGAGACAAGATACTTTTAAATCTGGGTGGAGGGAAGCTTTTGTGTGTGTTCTTTGTCCGTTGTGTGTTCTTCTCTTGGGGGGTCTGAGAGAGACCAGACATTACTAGAACAATTACTACAGGCTCTCTAAGTTTCTGTTCAACAGTAAGTAAGAACAGGCGGTTTTAGTTCTTTTTTTTGATTGTTTTTCTCTATTTGGCAAATGTGGATTCTGGGTGGTAAACTTTTATATGTGTAGTTTACTGGGAATATTTTGATTTGTATTGGTTACTGGCGGAAAAGTTTCTCTCTAGTGTCTGTAAGCTATAGGGACCTGTAATACTTACATCTTGATTACAGAGATAATTCTTTACTTTTTCTCTTTCATTAAAAGATTTCTTTAGAGACCTGATTGATTTTTTCCCTTGTTTCCCTTGTTTAATCCCAGGGGATTGGTTTAAATACCAGACTGGTGGGGGACGATGGAGGGGGCTAAGAGGTGGACATCTCCTCTGTTTTTCCTTTGAATCTGTTTTGCCCTTGTGGAAGGGAAGGGACTGCTTTCTGTGTTGCTTGATTTAAAGATGGATCAGTAAGTCTCTCAGGGTAGCCCAGGGAGGGAAAGTCTGGGTGGTTTATTTCTCCTTGTTTTAAGAACCCAAGGGATTTGGGTTCTTGGGGTCCCCAGGGAAGGTTGGGGAGATCAGAGTGTCCCAAAACACTATATTTTTGGGTGGTGGCAGTGCTATCAGATATAAAGTGGTAATTAAGCTTAGAGGATTCATGCTAGTATCTCATTTTCTGAACTCTAAAGTTTAGATCTGGGAAGGAATACTATGCCACCTCCCAAATAACGAGTCTGGAAAGATTCCAGACAAGAGGGTTTGAGCCTCAAGCTCGGTTCACTTGAGCTCACTACATCCCTGCATTCACTATACAAGATGTATTGCCTTGTATACTTCTCATTTCACACCCTTTTGACATGGATAAAAAAAAAATCGGTACAATATTTAAAAGTTACTTTAACATGGCTGTAAGATTTTTTTTTTTTTTTAAAAAAAACAGCCATATAAATTCCCTCCACACTTACAAAAAAAAAAGTGAAAAATCTCCCTAAAATCCCTTTATAATATGATAAATACCTCCAATGGCAAAAATTGAGTTATGCTATTACTTTCTATAGTTTTATGGGTTTTTTAAATCATTATTGTTATGTTTAATTCCGGAACTTTGACTAGTATATTTGAAAGGCTTTTGGGGTACAATAATATTAATGCACTTTTTTGGAAATTTGAGTTATTTCTTCCACAGAGTAACAATCTTAGTTGGTTTGACAAAGTCACCCTCACCCAAATCTAAAATGATGGAAGGAGGAGTGTGCGCATGGGGAAATAGGGAACGGGGAGAGATTTAGAGTATTTGAAGCACTTATTTTCCTATATGGGGGCAATCACACTAGTTAACTGAGGATTCCTGTTAGATCCCCATTTGGAGGAAGAAAAGCTTTTGGTCTTCATTTTCAGCCCCAGGCTTATTCACAGTTTACCTCAGAAAAAGAAAAAAACATTTTAAAAAACACTGTCTAATCTGCTGCTATTTGAAAAGAGATTTCCCAAGAGGATTTCTCTTTCCCTGGCTGAGAAAGGTAGAAAAGGAAGGACGAAACAACAGACAAATATAATTGCATGAAAAAAGTTTTTAAAAAGTAAGATATCCTTCTAAAACATTCCTCAGGCAGCTGTAAGCACGGTCCTCAGAAGCAAAAGTGCTGAACAAAGCATCTTACCATCGAGAAGTCCATGATCCTTATGCCTTATTCCTCTGTTACTATCAATTCTAGGCACACAAGTTTGGTGGCTGAATGGGGTGCAATTTTAAAAGTCTTTAAAAGTGGAAGTTTTTGTTAATGAAGAGCATCCTTATATTTAAAAAAAAATGACGTCTGGTAATCCCCCAGCAGAATATATTTAAGCTCATTCGGCTATTATATCCCAAAAAACCATGTATCATGAGTTTACCATTCTCCACCTATTAACCCCAACCATACATGAAAGACTTCTATGACAACTTCTGACACTAATTTCATTGTTTCTCGCTGGTGAGAAACTGGTTGAGAAAAAGTTGTGCAGCATTGCCAACACATGATTTTATTGAGAGTCTTGTGATATTCGGTATCTCTCTTAAAGCTCCAGCGCCTAGAGTCAAGTGATTACTTGAGAATCTCAACTTTCATATAAAATAACAAGTAGGTTTCTAAATCCCACAAGGTGCAGATAAAAGCCTGAAAAGTGAACCCTTAAGACTCAAAAATCATACGATAAATAAAAAAAGCCCATTTTTTAATTAATTTTTTAAAGTCAGTTTCATAGTTCTGAGATGCCCAACTTATTACTTTTTAATGTGTATGACTGGCAATACTGGAAGTGTTTACTACTTGATTGGCTGACTGATCCCTGTATGAGTCCTATACCATCGGTACTCCTGAAGACCTGAAAAAATCTATTTACTAGTGATGATCAGAAAAAAAACTTTCCCTGGAGAGTGTTGTGGCTAAAGCCATAAACTTTGGCAGAACTTAACCCTTTGACCCAAAAAAATGAACTTTCGAGCCCCTAAAGTAAGTTTTCCTGAGTCTATAAAGAACTAGCACCACTGCCTTTGCTATTGTTCATAGGACCCCATTCAAAATCCAGTGAAATCAATAGTAGGACAATGGAACAGAATGCCTAGGGAGACAGTGGAAGCTCCTTCGCTGAAGATTTACAAAAGGAGGCTGGATAGAACCATCCGTCTTGGACGGTTTAGACCCAACAAATCCTGCATCTTGGCAAGGGGTTAGACTAGATAACCCTTGCAGTCCTTTCTAACCATATGGTTCTATTATTCTAATAAGAATCTTTTCATTGACTTTATGGACCATGCCCATAATTTAGCAGACTCTAGTCAGACACATTGATGATATTCAGAACCCTGTGGAAAACAAGGGAGCATAAGACTTCAGAGAGATTCCGAGTGAAAGGAAAGGAAAGACAAACCAGTGGTTCTCACCTTTTTTTTGTCATTGTGGGCTGCATATGCTGGGTGGCAGCCCTACAGCTTGTGGGGCCGGGCAACAGCCCCAGACCCCTGGAGCTCAGGGAGTTGGGTGGCAGCTGCATGCAGCCGACAAGCCATGGGTTGAGAACCGCTGACTTTAACTATCCAGTTCACTAAGGTTTATAGCCAGATTTGTCTCTTCTTAGGCGGGAGCCACTCTGGAACCTATTTCCTTCATGGTACAAGGAACAAGCAATGCAAATTGTTGCTTGGCACCCCAAGTCCTGCACTGACTTAGCAATGCACAGGCTGGCCTGTTCTACCTTTCTAGAGATGGGCCTGGAAGGACAGGAAACTCATGTCCATATGTGCTCTCTCATTGAGGATCTGCTATTTTTACAGGTAAAGAAAGTAAGGTCATTTGCTTTCCTCATCTCACTTTTGGAGTGGAGTTTTCAGCATTCAGTGGAGTGGAAGGCCTTCTCTGCTTGGGAGGGTGTCATCAACTTAAGCCACACCTTCACTTCTGGGCACTGATTTACACAAGGTCTGCTGCTTTTAGCTGCTGAGCAATATTTTCTTTTCAATTCTCATTTATAATCAAGAATGTTATTTGACATTGAATTATTATACTTTCCCCGTTTAATGTAAAATTCAAATGATTTTGTATTTCTAATAGGCTAAAATAATTTAAAACCATCACTGAAGAAATTCTAATATAGTGACATTTTCCTAAGGGAATTTAAGTGGCAAAGTATAATAGTTATTTATATTATGGAAACAAAACACACCATTATCAAGCCACAACTTGTTTAAAAGTAGTCTTATCTTCAAACTCATACATCTAGTTTAACTGTAAATCCTCAGGAAGGTCTGCCAGTGGGTGAAATAATTCTTAGTGACCAATCTCTGTTGTCAGTATTTCAGCTTGCCTTATTTATGGCAGCATAACTTGATTCTGTAACCATCTTATCAAAAGGAATTTTAAAAAGATACTAACCACAAGTATGGCAGGCATCTAGTTTTTGTTTCGTCATTGCTCCAGCCTATCTTAGTTGCAACACTAACATGGCTCCTATAATCATTTAAGATAATTACATCCTTTCACTTTTCCACTGTATTCCCAGAACTGATACTTCAGCTCTCCACAAAGAATAATTTCAGGAAAACTACTGAATGTTACTTTTTGTCAGTTCCCCCCATAGAACCAATATTTTGTTCAAATCATTGCATACAGCCTAAAATGCAGAAAAGTCAGTCTTTGTAATGGCATGGATGAGTGGGTCACACTGAATTTAAAATCACATAGAAAAGTAATAAGTGCTAAGAAACTAAGCATAATCCTATCAGCCACCAAAGGCAGTAGTCAATATGACTTCACAATAAATTATTTTAAAATGGTAGTTATCTGCATTTCTGTTTTCCGCATTGCATCAAGAGCTGCTGGAGGACTATCACGAATATCATAACTGCTGGATGGAAATGTTACAGTCTACTCTTGACTGCATTTAGTGTGTAAAAAGATCTCCTTTTCTTTTGGACACTTACTTAAATTCTAAAAAAGAACCAGGAAAAGTATCAAATACAAAATGAAATATCTATTATTCAAAATAGACACGTAGAAATATCCTACAGCAGTAGATCACCAAAATCTGGACTAATAATTGAGACCAGCTTTATCATTTGATACTTCTACAAATGAATTAATTTACAAAGTTAGTCTTTATATTGTCTCTGGTATTTATGGTATGTCAATTTTATTTAACTTGCAAGAGAAGAGAGTCCTTGTGGGTATTTTTTTTTTTTGGTTTAAAATGATTTTTAATGTTTTCATTTGTAAAAGACACAGGAGAGCACAGGCAATGACACTCATAAGCAGTGTTCCCATATGCATTGTAGTTTTAAAAAAGATTTTTTTTTTTTAAATGTGAAGCTTGAAATCAAATTATGCCCGTAGGAACTCAGTGCCTTAGGAACAAAATAAAAATTGATGAGATTTCTTGACTCAACATGCAGTGTCCTGTAATTGTCACAGTTAAAATGAAAGCATGCAAATCCAAATTTTCTGAGAGATAACTTGTGACCCCCTATTTACACTGATGAACAACTATTCTCAGGTGTAGTGCTATAGAAGTCTGTAGGAACACTTGTGCAAGTAACCACTTAACAGTGCAAGAAGGTTATGATCTGACTGTGAATTTATTGCATCTGCAAGTAACAAAGAATGCCATATACTGAAATTTTACTTTGTGTAAGAGTTTACTTTATGTATATGAATCAATGCATTTGTCCCTCCCAGGCTATTGCAATAAATAATAATGAATTACTTTTCTATTTCCAGCTGTTCACCCAGGGTTCTTAGCACAATTAGATTTGATGGTGTAAGGGAGACTTTGGGCATTTTCATTTCAGAAACAAGTTAAAAAAAACCACCATCCTCATTTGTAAAACCCTCACTCTTCAATTCAGCCTCTCTTCCTACTCCTTTCCCCTTGCCATATATCTAGCACTGGTCGTCTCCTTGTCATCCCATACAATGCAAGCGCAGGAGTCTTCTCTTCTGCAGCCCCTATGCAAAACAGTTTCCTAAATTTCTCACATTTGACCATTGTGATCTCATATCTCAGCTGAAAACTTCTCTTCTTCCTAGCTTTTTCTCTCCCCATCTGTTGTCATCTTTGTAATGATACGAAGCTCTGATGTTGTCAGACATCTTTTACATGGAAGACACTACAGAAAATAGAAGGTGTATTGTAGTCCCTGCTTTTTCCTTTATAGCTTCAAAGAGCAATGAATGGGATTCTGCATTTTCTTCTTCCTTAGCAATAACTCACTTTTCAACAGAGGAAGCGGGAGAGAAACAGTGAGACTTCTAGATAAGAAGCATGATAGAAAACACAAGTTTGGGAGAAAACAAAAAATTGCACAAACAGCCTCACAGTATGTGAGAGATGAATTGTAAAACAAACTGGCTATGTGGTATACCACATTAGCATTGTGAACTCTTTCCTACATGTGGGCACTAGAAGATGTGTTAATGTTGGCATACTTTGCCTACTTTTTCAAATTCTAGTAACTCTAGTGACATGGTAGAGAGAGAGAGAATAGACCACCCAATTGAGAATACCCCTGTGACGGTTCTTGGGGTACCAAGGACTGTGAATCACTTTGTTACCTCCCTGCTTCAAGTGAAAGGGAGACTTCCTGGTGCTCAACTGGGTGTTAGTTCCCTGACTCGCTGAGCCAGTTGGCCACCCAAGCTCTCTGGGCAATGCTAGCCCTTACTTTGCACCCCAGTCCCTGAGTTCCTCTGAAGTGTTCCCCTGTAATGTCCAGCCCCTTCTCCACTGTACACTCACAGAACAACTGTCAGGTCTGCCATCCCCAACAGAACAGTGTATACACCAGCTTGTATGATTCAGCTGAGGCTCAGCTCCTTACTTAATGCCACTGCATTAAGATCCATAATAAACTTGTTTTCACTGTAAGCCAAAGATTAAAGAGACAGTACGGATAATAGAAGCAAAAAGTTACATAAAACAAACTCATAACATGCTTTCTGGAGACTAAACTTATCTGGCTAACTACCTGTCTGAAGAAGTTTATTGCACCCCAAATGTCCTCTGGAGCACTGGTTGATCTCCCATTTTCATGAATGTAAACATACTGTCCGTTTATTTCCTGGGTGCAGGATGACAGGGGTGTCTTCTCTGTTCCCCAAAAGTAGACCAGCAACCCTTTGAAGTTTCTCTCAAGACATGATTATCTTCCCTTGTTGCGTGTCTCCTTTGTTGACTTCATATCCTTCTGTTGATTTTGTATGTAAATGTACCTCCACTGTGTTATCTTACAATGCTTGGTCAACATGCCAACAGAGAAACAGGTGAATGAACATCTTTTATCCCATAGCAAGCCTGCTTCTTCAAATACTGTATTTTCAGTGTACATAAATAATTCCTTACATAGTATCAGTACATACATTTCACAAGAATATTAACAACCAGTGTGACCCTGGCTTTTATTTAAGACTTCACATGACACACTTTGGTTAACCAAAATCTACATACTAAAAGCAAGATATTCTTGTAAATCCCTTGCCAGTTGGCAAAAGGGATTCATGGGTCACAACCCCATGAAGAAGTCAGAAGGCCTTACCACACCCACCATACAAGAGTATGAAGATACACTTGAATTGTTTTTACACGAGAAATACAATTTCATCATAGTCAAACTATAGGAAGTGAGGCCTGCTGGACAGAGAACTTAACTAGGACTCAGGAGACTTGGGTTCTAATCCTGACTCTGCCACTGGTCTGCTTGGGGAAGTCACTTTGCCTTTCTGTGCCACAGTTTCCTCATCTGCCAAATGGGGATAATGATACCGACCTCCTTGGTAAACTGCTTTGAGATCTACTGCTGAAAAGTGCTATATAAAAGCATGGCATTATATTATTAGAAGTAACTGCTCTTTAAGAAATTAATCTCTGCTGCTCAATTTAGGGAAAATTAGTATTTCCCCAAATTTGTAAACATTTCATGATAAATAGGATAAGCATCATTAACTGCAAGCGTGTACGTACTGCAGGAGTATAAAAATATTCAGATTAGAAAAAGACATTTAATCTATGTTAACATTTATAACAAGGCATTGGTATTGGGCTTTGAAAAGGAGCTGAAGAAAGTTTATTTATTAAAATATATGCCTATGAGAAGCTATTGCTGCAAAATGTATGGAAGAATATATGATTATTTTGATTACTAAGTTATGTCCAGCATGCAACACTGCTAGGCAATATTAAAAAGAAAGCAAGCATTCATATTTGGGTATATTTCCAAAACTGCGTAAGTTTCCATCATTGTTACAGTAGTGCCTTAGGTACTAAGATGAGGCAATATGCTCTTATCTGATGAAAGCTTCAACAGTAAAGAAGAAAAAAGCACACATGCAAGGTTTGGGAACAAAGGATACAATACAACATGATTTTACAAAAGGTAGATCATGCCAGACCAACGTGATCCCCTTCTTAGACCCTTTCTTGAGAAGAGAACTAATTTTCTGGACAAAGGAAATGCAGTACATCTAATCTATCTGAATTTCAGTAAGGCATTTGATACAGTTCCACATAGGAAATTATTAAATTGGAGAAAATGGGGATTAATGTGAGAACTGAAATGTGGATAAGGAACTGGTTAAGGGCAAGACTAAAATGAATCATACTGAAAGGAGAATTGTCAGGCTGGAGGGAGGTTACTAATGGAGTTCCTCAGGGATCGGTCTTGGGACCAATATTATTTAACATTTTTATTACCGACCTTGGCACAAAAAGTGGAGTGCACTAATAAAATGTATACATGACACCAAGTTGAAAGATATTGCCAATATGGAGTAGGACCAGAATATCATACAAGAAGATCTGGATGATCCTGTAAACTGGAGTAATATAAATGGGATGAAATTTAATAGTACTAAGTCCATGGTCATGCATTTATGGACTAACGACAAGAATTTTTGCTATAAGCTGGGGACTTATCAGTTGGAAGTGACAGAGGAGGAAAAAGACCTGAGTGTATTGGTTGATCACAGGATGACTATGAGCCACTTAATGTTATGCAGCTGTGAAAAAGGCTAATGCCATCCTAGGATGCATCAGATGAGGCATTTCCAGTAGAGACAGGGAAGTGTTAGTACCATAATACAAGACACCAGTGAGACCTCATCTGGAATACTGTGTGCAATTCTGGTCTCCCATGTTTAAAAAAGGTGAATTCAAACTAGAACAGGTAAAGAGAAGGGCTACAAGAATGATCTGAGGAATGGAAAACCGACTTTATGAAAGGAGATTCAAAGACCTTGGCTTGCTTAGCATAACCAAAAGAAGGCTTAGGGGAGATACGACTGAAATCTATAAAAACATCAGAGGGATAAATAGCAGGGAGGGAAAGGAGATATTTACGTTAAGCACCAAGTGGGCACAAGAACAAATAGCTATTTACCGGCCATTAACAAGTTTAGGCTTGAAATTAGGCGAAGGTTTCTAATCATTAGAGGAGTGAAATTCTGGAACAACCTTTCACGGGAAGCAGTGGGGGCAAAAAAAAACCTAACTGGTTTCAAGACTGAGTGTGATAAGTTTATGGAAGGAACGGTCTGATGCAACTGCCTACAATGGCATGTAGCGGATCTGTGACTGCTAGCAGCAAACATCTCCAATGGCCAGTGATGGGACACTAGATGGGGAGGGCTCCGAGTTACTACAGAGAATTCTTTCCCACCTGCCTAGCTGATGGGTCTTGCTCACATTCTCAGGGTCTAACTTGTTGCCATATTTGGGGTCAGAAAGGAATCCCACCCTTCCATCACATTGTCTGAGACCCTGGGGTTTTTTCAACATTCTCTGCAGCATGGGGCATAGGTCACTTGCAGATTTAAACTAAAGTAAATGGTAGATTGTATATAATTTGAAGTCTTTAAACCATGATTTGAGGACTTCGGTAACTCAGCCAGAGGTTGGGTCTATTACAGGAGTAGGTGGGTGAGGTTCTGTGGTCTGCAATGTGTAGGAGGTCAGACTAGACGATCATGATGGTCCCTTTTGACCTTAAAGACTATGAGTCTATATTTTAGAAACACAGCAGAATCCTCACTTGTATTTTGCCAAATTTGAGAACTATGAAATGAATGACTTCAAAGAAAAACACTAACGGGTGTGCCAATTATTGAAGGTTTGAAAAGATAACCATCTTTAACTACAATTACTAAAGAAATCAGCTTTAATGGGTTAACACCTATTACAATCACCTTCTTTCAGTCAGTACTAGATTCATCCCTAGCCATTCACTAGATTACAAAAGACTGAAATCTGTCTTACTTTTACTTGAGATCCCACGAAATTGATAAAATCCTTCATGGAAAAGGCTCATTAAAGGTGAATTTGTGAAGTAACCTCTGTTCAGAACCTTCTTAATTTGAAACATGAGGATGGAAACCTTGCACATCAGCTACAAAATGATGTAAAAATTAGGTTTGTTGCAGATAATTTATTGGAAACTAGCCAAAAGACCAAATGATTAACAAGTAAATCAGGGAGCTCAAAATGGAATGCGGTATGTTTTATTTAAATGAAAACAATGTCTACACTGCTTATTATTCATCATGTATGTTCTTAGCAGGAATAGCTGGGTTGTGTAGAAAAGGTTTAAGAGAATTCTGCCTATATCTGAGTTGTAACCTCTAGATTTAAATGAACTAGCAAGGGGAAAGAAAAGGTACCTGTTCAGGGAATTTCTTGACGGATTAATACCTTATTCTATGTTTTTCACTGACTTTGATAGTTAAAGTTCAGTTAATTGAATATGTTCTTCTTACATGGAACCTTTCTCACTTAGCTCAAAAACACTCAGATCTTTCCCCATCTTTCTAACTGCTACATCTGTATCCTGCCAGCCTGTCTCAAGTCTGATTCCCATTCATTAATGCACTTCTGACTGATTAGACTTCACTTGATCATCATCTCAGGTCAGCGTTACCAGAACTTTCAGTTCCTCAGTGAAACCTACCTAAAAGTTTCCCAAGAATGTGCTTCATATGTGCAACAATCTATCTAGGTATTTAACGGCACCATGATATCCAAGTGCTAGTTTTAAGGCCTTCGCTACACTAACAATCAAACCATCTTAACTGAGCCAGATTTAGACAAAGTTTCAACAAGGGTTCAGCTAACACAGTTTAAACACTGGTCACCTGACCTGCTAAGCGAGACCAACAAATAGTAATTAGATGGGTTTGAAAAATAATAATGAAAAAATAGTAGGGACTTGGCGAGGAAAATGGTTCTGTGTGGTCTATATTAAGCTATGTTGGCAGAAACAGTGTGGCTTAACTGTCATTGTCATTAGAGAGAGAAGGACATGGACAAAATATCCCATTTCTCTCTCTTCCCTCTCACACTTTCTGCTTTTAGAAATGCCTCTTTCTTTCAACATATCCTCATAGGTCAGGTTTTATCATCTTTGTTGCTCTCATCTAGACTTTCTCCAATTCTCCCTTTCTTAAAAGTGGATTGCCAAAACTGGATGCTGTAATCAAGATGAGGCCTCACCATTGCCAAGTAGAGTGGATCAATTATTCCCTGTGTCATACATAGGATGCTCCAGTTAATATACCCTAGAATGACACTTGCCTTTTTCACAACAGCATCATATAGAATCATAGAAATGTAGGGCTGGAAGGGATGTCAAGAAGCCATCAAGACCAGCCTCTTGAACTGAAGCAGGACCAGGTAAACCTAGGCTCTCCATGACAAGTGTTGGTCTTTTACAACCTGTACTTAAAAATCTTCAGTGATGTGGATTCTACAATCTCCCTTGGAAGTCTATTCCAGAGCTTAACTACCATTGTAATTAGAAAGATTTTCTAATTTAAGATATCTAACCTTAATCTATCTTGCTGAAGATTAAGTCCATTACTTCTTGTCCTACCTTCAGTGGACACGGAGAACAATTAATCACAGTTCTCTTTATAACAGTCCTCAACACATCTGAAGACTTACCAGGTCTGCCCTCAGTCCTCTTTTCTCAAGACTAAACATGCTCACTTCGTTTAACCTTTTCTCATAGGTCCAATTTTCTAATTTTTTTTCTTAGTTTTGTTGCTTTCCTCTGGACTCTCTCCTGTTTATCCACATCTTTCCTAAAGTGTGGCTCCCAGATTGGACACAGTACTCCATCTGAGGCCTCACAAATATTGAGTAGAGAAGGTCAATTACCTTCCATATCTTACCAAAAACACTCCTGCTAAAACATCCCAGATATTAGCTTTTTTTGCAACTGGATCACATTGTTGACTCATATCCAGTTTGTGATCCACTATAAATCCCCCAGATTCTTTTCAGCAGTATTACCACCTAGCCAATTATTCCCACTTTTGTAGTTCTGCATTTTTTTTTAACTTCCTAAGTGAAGTGTTTTGCACTTGTCTTTATTGAATTTCATCTTGCTGAATTCAGCCCTATCTCTCAACAAGCTGTGCATCCACCTTATAGTAACTTAATCTAGCCCATACTTCCCTAGTTTGCTTATGAGACTGTCAGGTGGGTTTATGTCACAAGCCTTACCAAAAAAAATCAAGATATATCATGTCTACTGCCTCCCTGGTTAAACAAGAAAGTTAGGCTTGTTTGGCATGATTTGTTCTTGATAAACCCATGCTAGCAATTCCTAATAAACCTGTTATCCTCTAGGGGTTTAAAAACTGATTGTTTAATAATTTGTTTCAGTTGACTGGTCTAGCATTCTCCTTTGAAGAGATAGGTACTATGTCTACGCTTCACCAGTCCTCCATGAGATCTCAAACATAATTGCTAACAGTTCTGAGATTGCTTCAGCTAGTTCCTTAAGTACCTTAGGATGAATTTCATCAGGCTCTTCCTACTTGAATATCCCTACTTTATCTAAATATAAGGCAAGCTGTTAGCTCATTCAGTTTGTGATCCATTATAACCATCAGATCCAGTTATTCATCATTCGTATTTGTATTATTTGATTTTTAACTTCTTAAGTGTGTGACTTTATACTTGTCTTTATTTAATTTTATCTTAGTGATTTCAGACCAATTCACCAATTTATCAAGGTCATTTTGAATTCTTATCTTGTCCTCCAAAGTGCTTGCAAACCCACCAATCTTAGTGTCATACACAATTTTTGTAATCATACTTTCCATTCCATCAATTGATTCATGGAAATATTGATTAGTACCAGACCCATGACAGACTCCTGAGTAACACAACTTGATATATCCTCCCATTGTGACAGTGAATCACTGACAACTACCTGAAGTACTGTTTTTCAGTCAGTTCTGCGCCAGCCTTCTATAGTCATTTAATCTGGCCCATATTTACCTAGCTTGGTTATTACCTACAAGGCGCTTACAAACTGATTGTTTAATAATTTGTTCCAGTATCTTTCTGGGTATCAAAGTTAGGCTGCCTTGTCTATAATTTCCCAAGGTCCTACTTTTTCCCCTTTTTAAACACAGATACAGTCCTCTGGGACCTCACCTGTCCTCAATGAGTTCTTAAAGAAAACTGTTAATGGGTCAGAAATTAATTGACAAGTTCCTTAAGTACTCTAGGGTGAACTTCATCAGGCCCTGATGACTTGACTACATCTAACTCATCTAAATATTATTCTTTATCCTGTTCTTTCCTGATTCGAGCCTGTGTTTCTTCCCCTTTGTTGTTAATACAAAACTAAGAGTGAATACTAAACAGAAAGTGTGGTCAGCAAGAGAGAAGAAGAAACAGAAAATGATAGTGCTTGAAGCCCAAAGGAGGAGAGACTCTTGAACAGAGGATGATTCTCATCAACCAAACAGCAGAGAAATCAAGGGAAATTAGTATAGAGCCCCTAGGGTTTCTCTATACTTGCAAGAAAGAAAAAAAAGAAAGAAACCCCATCCCCATCACCCCTGCAGCAATGAGTCTCAGAGTCCGGGGTACAGACTCGGTCTGCAATTGTTGTGCTGTTGTGCAAGCTCAAGTCTGCAGATGTGGGTTCCGAGACACTCTGCCATGTGTGGATTTTTTTGTATTTGCACTGTAGAGACACTGTTAGACAGAAATAACCAATTTAACTAGAATAAACTAATACTTTACAGCAGTGTTACTCAAACTTTTGTATGGGTGACCCCTTTCACACAGCAAAACTCTGAGTGTGACCTCCCCTCATATATTATAACATCTTTTTTGTATTTAACACTATTATAAATGCTGGAGGTAAAGTGGGGTTTGGGGGCGGAGGCTGACAACTCATGACCCCCCATGTAATAACCTCGCAACCCCCAGTTTGAGAACCCCTGCTTTATGGTAACCTATATGGAAAATGAAAGACACAAAACTCCAGAATGAGTTAAACAATACAACCTCAGAAATTCCTTTCCCTAAAATAGATTTTAGACAAGTCAAGGGTGGTCTTTTTCCATTACAAAAGTAACAAAACTAAACAAAAACTAATGAGTACCCAATTCAAATATGGGCCTTCAATCCCAAAGGATTTTCTAACCAAACAATTCTCCTAGAGAGTTCATCCCCATGTTAAACAGCCAGTAGCAGAAGAGATAATTCATATCATTACATAACTTCAGGAATTTCCTAGAGTATAAAACCTACAGTGGAAGAATTACTGGCCCTCTTGCTTAAAAGCACCCACTGGAACACAGCAAGATCAGCCAGCCTCCCTTTCATTTCCCAGAGAGCAGTTAGTCAATGCCAACTATGCTTTGGAATGAGTGCAACATTTCTTACAAAAACACATCTACTCTCTTCTAAATTACCACTTATTCACATGCATGTGGTACAGGAGTGTCAAAAGAACAGGAGCAGAGAACCTCTTATCTTGCTTTTTATCAGCAACATATTCACTCACCTTATGTGCTCTACAGCTTCAATATAGTTATAATAACAAATAAGTAATAATTGGAGATAGCCTATCTCCTAGAACTGGAAGGGACCCCAAAAGGTCATTGAATCCAGCCCCTGCCTTCACTAGCAGGACCAAGTACTGATTTTGCCCCAGATCCCTATGTAGCCCCCTCAAGGATTGAACTCACAACCCTAGGTTTAGAAGGCCAATGCTCAAACCACTGAGCTATCCCTCCCCCCATTCAGCACTTGGAATTTTGAGGTTTGCCATAGAATGTTACATTCTGCTATATGAATGCAATGGAGGACACTGATTTCTGGCAAAGCTTTTGCAGAAATTAAGCATTTCTTCTTTATCAGTTTTGCAACAATCATATGATGGTCAACAGAGCACAGCTAAACAATTAAAAGTAAGTGATGAAATTTTTAACATACTAAAGAGTGGAAGGAAACTCCTTTCTCAGTCCACTTACAACACAGTCTTTACATATATAAAATACAAACTTGCTCCATTCTTTGGATTTGGTCTTATTAACAAAGAACACCGCTTTGCCTATTTTTGATTCACAACAATATTTTGCCTCTTATCTTAAGACTACTTCCTTTATTTAGTAGCCTTTTGTGAAGGACCTTGTCAAAGGCTGTTTGAAAATCTAAATCAGCTATGTCAATCGGTTTCTCTTTATCCAATACTAAATGTTCAAAATATTCTAATACATTAGAGAGAGAATTTCCTTTTGCAGAAACTGTGCTGAACCGACCATATTATCATGATTTCCAGGTATTTTATTATTCTACTACTAATTATCATTTCAATCAATTTACCAGGTATGCAAGGTTTACTGGCCCGTAATTCTCCAGTTCATCCCTTGAGTTTGTTTAAACATAGTATGTGTCATTAAGAGATGGCTATTATATTTTGTTTATACATGTGTCTCGGTATCTAAACAACTGATACACATCACTTTTGATACAGTATATTACCTACTATTGACTTCTACTTGACTTTTTTTAAGCAAATGGAAAAAAAATTTACAAAAAATTGGACATGGAGGTTTGCTTGGATTAAAAGTGCACAAATTATATAAATTTTCCAGTTTATAATCTTTAACACAAGGTGTCCTTGCTTAGGGATCTCTACCAAGCCAGGTTTAGTTTATGACAACGCAATTCTCAAAACAAATTGTTTGCCTTCAATCTTGTTTTAAACATGTGTAGGTTCTTCCTGTACTGCTTACTGAACTCACAAGAGGTGGACAGGCAACCTACAGAGCTAGTGAACTGCAGCATTGTCACTCGGAATGCAACTGAACAGAAGAGGCATTCATACTGTGCTCTGGAGTACAGCTCAGCGTTAAAGCTAACACTGTAAATTATTCTGTATTCTTGAAAGAGCGCTGTTAACCTCGCGACCTCAAAGGAAGCTCTTACAGAAGGACAGAAAAAATTAATTCTATTCAAAAACAAAAAAAACACAGTCATACATTTTCCATTCTTAGTAAGAAATTATATAAAATTAGACTGGTTCCAACTGATTCAACCAGAGAACAGCAGGAAGGCAGCATTTACAGGCCAGGTGCAGCTTATGTATAGATCACAGCAGACCTACAAAAATATGCACCCAGATCTACTTCTTACTTTTAAATTAAAAATTAGAAAATTGAACAACAATGTATTTTACATTATTTTACCATTACATTGGGGAGCTGGGGGTGGGAGGGACCTTTTGAGTGCAGGATTTTACAGAAATTATATGAAGCTTATAACAAATGCAGAATGGCTATGGTACCTGTATAAACCTCCAATCACCAATCTCATTGCCAAGTCTGACTACAGCAGTATACAACAACTTGATCACTGCTATAAAAACTACTAATAAAGCATTCCTGCTTTTAAATAATGTCAAGGCTCTCAGCGAACCACCCCTCTCCCCTCCAAAATAACTCAAGCTATCTGAACTTTTCTTTCATGGCGTTAATAATCTCGTCTTATTTGAACATATTTTGTGGTATATATACCTTTAAACTTTAAAAAAAAAAGAGAGAAAGGAAAATAGCAGTATTAAAAAACAGAAACCAATAAAAGAGAAACTCATGGCTGTGACTGGCACCCGATGAGATAAAGCATAATGGAATACTCATACATTGTTTAAATATCTATCGAGGTGAATCTAGTCTGACCATATTTAGGAAATACTGCAAAACTTTCCTCTTTGAAAAAGTCTTTCCACTCACAATGCCATAATTCCTAAATCACTACCTCTAGACCTCTCACAATCAAAAAATAAGGGGTGGGAGGAGCTGATTTTATTTTTTTAAAGATTTTATCAACAACAATCCTATTCCTAGCACAGTTTTAACCCTGAAGTGAGTAACGTGCCAGAAACTACACAGACTCCGCTAGGGACTTGTTTGTTGCTACAGTTTTTACACAGAAGACACTCAGGTACTATGGTGATGGGCAGCAATACAAAATTACATAATTGATATCTAGAAATTTTTGAACATACCACTCTTCATATAGACACTTAATGCAATGTAGCTCCTTTGGGGTCTGACACAGACCCTGTTAAAATCCATAGAAAACTCCCATTGACTTGAATAGGCTTTGGATCAGTCCCTTAGAGTATTGTGCTGAGCTCTGACACAGATTGTTTGACACTTCTTAGCAGATGTAACTAGTTAACACAATTCCTCCTTACCGCATGGCTGTATTCTCGTGTACATCAGTTTTGTTCTTCACACCATATCCCTGAATAGCCTGAAGCAACAGCTTCAGGTGACTAGATGGGCAGCCTTCTCTCAAACTAATCCCACAGAGCTCATTTCTAGTTATTTTAATACCGACAAGGTGAAACAACTTTCCAAGTGGTGTTAACCCTAACTGTTTTGACAATGTCGTCTTACTACTGGTAAATTTGCAACTGAAAGCTATTCTGGAGAACTGGATTCTATTCCTGCCTCTGCCACGGGGCCGTTATGCGATGCCAATCAAATCACTTAAACCAAACTTTTCACAGGTGGTCATTAACTGTGTGTTCCTCATTTTTTGGGTGACTGCCTTAAGACCCTAGAGTCTGATTTGCAAAAGTGCTGAGCACTCATAGCTGCTACTGAAGTCAATGGAAGCTGTCCTTCAAACACAGCATTTTATAGCATTTTGTAAGAAGTCCAAATAATCAGATCCTAGGTGTCTCAGACTGGGCACCCAAAATTAATGGATACTTTGAGCTTACCCTCTGCCTCAGTTCCCCAACTATCCCCCCCATCTCACAGTGTTGTGAAATAAATTCATTAGTGTTTGGGACACGCTTAGATGGTATAGTGATGAGAACCACAGTAAAGCCCATGACAAAATAGGGTTTGAATAGTACACACTAAAAAAGACATGGGCCCACACTGAAAAATAAGGAAAAAACAAAATATTGAACAGCTACCCATTAAGCAAGCACCATCCATCTTGTACACTGAACTAGGCAGACTTCCGATGGGGGAGGGGGGGAATTGTTTGTGATCATGTAATTAAAGACTGTATCTTAATGCATATAGAAAAGGGGGATGTGGTTACAAATGCACAGGCAATCTTAACTAACATTTCCTAACTTCTGAGTACTGGATTTTCAAGTTTCTTAGAGTGTTTTTAATGTAGGGTTTTGGACATCATACAACACAGATTGCTTGTGAATTTAGATTTCACGCAAAAAATCCTTACCCTAAATGGAGTGTTGTACTGAATGGGAGAACACATACTTAAAATTGTATGGAAAAGTTCCTTAAATACATCAGGTCTCATGGATGCTACACCACCACATGCTGGCACATTTAACACCCTGGCAATAAAAGGAGGATGTATTGTAGGCTTACCTGATATTCATTTGGCCAAAAGGTGCTGACAGCCAGCTCAGCTCGAAGCCAGTCTCTGCCAGTAGAGCCTGTCACATTCCAAATGGGATTAGCAAGAGGTCCCTTGTTCACCCTAACTAAAATGTTCAAGGTTCCAGGGTTCGTTCCACTCTTGCTATATAAAAGGTAACTGAAATCAATGCAGTGAGTGTCATTTTCCTTCATTGTAGGAAGTTGAAGTCGAGCCTTTTCTCCAGGATCATGGTCTGAGGAATCCACTATCATGCATGATCCTAAAAAGAGAAAGAGTTGAAGATAGATAAATGCTGGGATTCAAAACAGCTCACTCTAAAAAAGAGGAAAAGAAGATACATGGTACTAATATTCAAACGTATTTAAAATACACTTCAAAACAAAGTATTTAGACTACAAGAGTAGCAACAGATTCAAAGAAATTTAGGCTGCTAGCCATCCAGGGGAATCCACTGAGTTAGCCACCTAGGCAGTCTACACAAACATGGGAAAAGAGAGGCACTTGGGAATGCAATCCACTAAAGGCAGCCCATTTGGAGGGGGTGCTATGTAAACCAGGTCTACCTATCTAACACCATCAAGTGCCGAAATCCAGGCTATAGAGTGGCATCTATCTGTGCTTGCAATCCACAGCTGGGAACACTCTCCTGGAGTTAGGCACCTTACATGCCTAAGCTAGTTCTTACAATAATGGCAGCAACACATGCCTAGCTCTACACAAAACAACTGGGTTGGGGGGAACGGTCTCCCTTATAATTTTTAGCCCTGTAGTTATGGTACTCATCTGGGATGTTGGAGAACCCAGGTCAAACTCCTGCCTCTGCCTCATGAAGAGAAGAGATTTGAATCAGGCTTTCCCACCTCTCAGGTGAGTTCCCTAACCACTGCACTACAGAGTCAATCTCACTATCTCTTGTCCAGTGAGTAATTATTGACACAAAGAGGAATGGTTTCAAAAGGAGATACTGAGAGAAACCCACATTAAAATATCCCATTCTAAATTTGGGAGACTAAATCTGGGCCTTAAACATTTAAATCCATTTGTGGATCTGTGCCATTCTTGCTGAATTCTCCCAGCAGTTTCAGATGGACATAGGAATCTTTTTTCTATTTCCTCTCTTATACTTTTGGGTAGCACACTTTTTGCCTGTTTAAGAACTGCTACATTTCATGCCAGGGAAGGCTGTGTTTCAGTGAAGAGTGAAGTGAACCATATATTCTGTTTGTATAATGGTTTCTGAAGTATTTTGTGATCCTTTGGGATGAAAGGCTTTACAGATCTCAGTTATTTTAAGGTGCCATTCTGCTCTAAAGAAACTAAAAATGAAACTGTGGGGTTCTAAGTTTATATCATCTCTGGACTACCAAGTCAAAAGTTGCTCAATTTACAAGTATAAATATGGTTTTTGTAACTAATACCCCAGTATCTCAACCTGGGATCACATACATTACCAGAAAAAAGGTTCTGCAGTCCAACTTACACTTTCTGTTACACCTGTGAGACACACTTCTCTGTAATGGGGTTCTGTCATGGTATAAAACCCCACTTTGAACCTTAGAGTCCAAAAGATGGGGTACCAGCATGAATTCCTCTAAGCTTAATTACCAGCTTAGATCTGATAGGCTGCCACCACCCAAAAGTATACTGTTTGGGACACTTCTGACTCCCCAAATCCTTCCCTGGGGACCACAAGACCCAAACCCCTTGAGTCTCTCAACAAAGGGGAATAAAC
>NC_133771.1:101854719-101890878 GCF_003597395.2 Chelonoidis abingdonii
CAATGTAAAATTTTAGAGTCTGCAAGTCCACTCAGTCCTACTTCTTGTTCAGCCAATCACTCAGACAAACAAGTTTGTTTACATTTGCAGGAGATAATGCTGCCCGCTTCTTGTTTCTTCAACTGAAAGTGAGAATAGGTGTTCTCATGGCACTGTTGTAGCAGGCGTCACAAGATATTTATATGCCAGATGCTCTAAAGATTTATATGTCTCTTCATGCTTCAACCACCAGTCCAGGGGACATGAATCCATGCTGACGACGAGTTCTGCTCGATAACGATCCAAAGCAGTGCGGACAGACATGTTCATTTTCATTATCTGAGTCAGATGCCACCAGCAGAAGGTTGATTTTCTTTTTTGGTGGTTCAGGTTCTGTAGTTTCTGCATCAAAGTGTTGCTCGTTTAAGACTTCTGAGAGCATGCTCCACACCTCATGCCTCTCAGATTTTGGAAGGCATTTCAGATTCTTAAACCTAGGGTCAAGTGCTGCAGCTATCCTTAGAAATCTCACATTGGTACCTTGCATTTTGTCAAATATGCAGTGAAAGTGTTCTTAAAATGAACAACATGCTGGGTCATCACCTGAGACTGCTATAACATTAAATATATGGCCGAATGTGGGTAAAACAGAACAGGGGACATACAATTCTCCCGCAACGAGTTCAGGCACAATTTAATTAACACTTTGTTTTAACGAGCGTCATCAGCATGAAAGCATGTCCTCTGGAATGGTGGCCAAAGTATGAATATTTATTGTCAAATGTTTAGCGTATCTGGCACATAAATATCTTGCAATGCTGGCTACAAAACTGCCATCCAAATGCCTGTTCTCACTTTCTGGTGACATTGTAAAGAAGAAGAGGGCAGCATTAGCTCCTTTAAATGTAAACAAACTTGTTTGTCTTAGCAATTGGCTGAACAAGAAGTAGGACTGAGTGGACCTGCAGGCTCTGAAGTTTTATGTTGTTTTCTCTTTGCGTGCAGTTATGTAACAAAAACGAAATTTATATTTGTAAGTTGCACTTTCATGACAAAGAGATTGCACTACAGTACTTGTATGAGGTGAACTGAAAAACACTTTCTTTTTTTGAAGATATTTGCACTGTAAAAATGATGATAAAAAACAATATACACTTTGATTTCAATTACACAAAATACAATATACATGAAAATGTAGAAAAATCATCCAAAATATTTAATAAATTCCAATTAGACTCATAGACTTTAAGGTCAGAAGGGACCATTATGATCATCTAGTCTGACCTCCTGCACAATGCAGGCCATAGAATCTCACCTATCCACTTCTATAACAAATCCCTAACCTATGTCTGAGTTACTGAAGTCCTCAAATTGTGGTTTGAAGACCTCAAGGTGCAGAGAATCCTCCAGCAAGTGACCCGTGCCCCATGCTGCAGAGAAAGGTGAAAAACCTCCAAGGCCTCTGCCAATCTGCCCTAGAGCAAAATTCCTTCCCGACCCCAAATATGGCGATCAGTTAACCCTGAGCATGTGGGCAAGACTCACCAGCCAGCACCCAGGAAAGAATTCTCTATAGTAACTCAGATCCCAACCCATCTAACATCCCAATTGGTGTTCTATTGTTTAATAGTGTGATTAATTGCGATTACTTTTTTAAATCACAATTAATTTTTTTGAGTTAATCGCATGAGTTAACTGCTATGCTCAACAGCCCTATAAAAAACCAAAATATATTAACTGTTTGTCCTCTTCGGTGCTAAGAAGCCCTTCGTTAGTCTTTGTAAATTCCAAAGCCATACAATCTTTCTGCATACAGATATTGTATAAGTACTCTTCTTAGCTTCATTTTTCAACATTCAACAGTACTTAAAACCAAATTTTCATACATTTATCTACATATGTTCGTCCTCCAGCACAACATAAAATGCTCCAGACAGCACTTGTAACCATTTGTCACAAAGCCAAAGCATCTGTTCAACATTTTGCAAACTACTTATTTCCCCTCTTTTTAAACAGACTTTATCCCATGAGAACGCAGAACCCTCCAACCGCCACTTCCTAAACTGCTCTAAGGAAACTGAAATTCAAACCAGGAATCTTTGCCAACATAAACTCCTCATCAAATATATATCATTGGAAAATGTTGCTGTGATATCTGTTTTAAATACTCTTATACTGTAAAGGTGACACACATATATAAATATAATAATAAACAAACACACTACCTTAAGAAGACAAGGCTAAACTTAAACACTTAAAAAATTAACTTAGGGGAATACGTAAGTCAATGGGTTGCAACATAAAAAACAATATATAACATAAATCCACATTCCAAGAGTTTATTCTGTATGGAGACTACTATTTTTTACAATGCCAACAGATACTAGTTGTCCTACACAAAAGATTTATACTTACAAGTCGATTAAAATACATTTAATGTGGTTATAAACAAATCATTAATTCACCAACTTGGAACATGATTGGCTGGCACAGGGTCACTCTATTGGCAGATGCAGATGAATTGCAGGACTCCAATCCTGCAAGCACTTGTGTATGTGCTTAACTTTACTAGGGTTGTCTGGAGCCCGGTTTTCGACTGGAAAGTCCAGTCAAAAAGGAGACCTGGCAGTGTCAAGTCAGGCACCACAAGACTGACTACCCCAGGGTCAGCGAAGGCGCTGGGTCATTAACCTGCACCAGCCCTTGCTCAGCCAGAGTTGCCCTCTACCTGCAAGCAGGCTCCTTGTCATACTGCATCAGCTCCCATCCCAGCCCTGAAGCAGGAGTCCAGCCTGAGGGAGGAGATGGAGCGGAGATGATCCAGCGAGGGAGTGGGGAGAGGAGGCGGGGGAAGCCTTGGGGGGGACGAGGCAGAAGGGCAGGCTCACAATTGATTACCAGCAATCAAAGGTGGCAACCTAAACTTTAACCAATGAGCAGCCCAGTGAGACAAATACACCCACAACAAGTTCATAGGACTACCCAAGGTGTAAAGTTCACAGCATACACGTTGCGAATCAGGGCATTCATAACTGATATGCTTGGAAAATGTATATTTTCTGCATAAGTGTGAAGTAAAACTAACTGTAATTGTGTAGAAAAGAACATACTAGCAGTTTTAAAAAATATAATTTTAACTAACAATAGTAACATATTTCAATTTCTTTTATTCATATATTAAGATGTTGCTTTGGCTGAGGTAAGGTAAAAAAAAAGGTATTCCCATCACTTCCCACATACTGGTTAACTTCAAAAATCTATAACTTGTATGGAAGGAACAGTAATGTGAACATGCGATTAGTGCACTGAATAAATAGGTATTTATGAATGTCCCCAGTTCCATAAGATACTAGCTGAGCTGGTGCGGGGCAATCAATATTTGTGAATTGCTACGGCACATTAAGGTTCCTACACACGTGTACACAGCTTACTTTGAAACTAAATCCAACGTATTTGCACTCAAAGGTCACAGATTTAAGTCATTACGCTTTTAATGAACAATAAAGAGCAATTTAAACAGATCAGTTAACATGCTGAACCATAATGTATTAATAATGGCCATAATTACTGGACAGTCATGTGAACTAGGAAGCAGGAAGAAAGATAACTCCAGATTATCACTGAAATTAACGATTCCACATATTGACTACTGACTTGAACTATTTTACAAGAGAGAAGACAAATAGCTTGGCGGTTAAAGACCACTAACAAACAAGGCTAAAAGGAAGTGATTGCTCTTGTATAAAACTCTGAGGAAGAGTGAACAGACGCAGAGGGGAGAAAGAGCAACAGTAAAGAAAGAAATATCGGCACACAAATGACATGAGGTATAAACTAATGGTAATATAGATTGAGTCTGGAAATAATTAAATTCTAAGATTCGAACAGTTTCCGAACTTAGAGTAAGGGTGTAAAAATTCACTACTATTGGCCATGGAAATGATAGATTCGACAGGATTATATGATGCATTGCCTGCACAGCGAGAGACTGGGGAACACAGGACCTAAGATCCTTTTTCAAACCTCTATCTCAATATGTTTAACCAAAGGCACGTAGAGAGGATAGGAACTTAAAAGAAAGCAGTGCAAGAACCATTATTGCACGTGACAGAACAGTATTAAGTATGTCAAGGTCTATGACTGCAACAATCATAAACCATAATACAAGGTTCAATTTTCAAACTCACACGAATTTGAAACTATAATTTATAACCACAAAAGTCAGTTACAGCAGAACTATATATGAGACAGCCTGAATGTTTTATAATCAATAATAGTTTGTCTAGCACTATAAATAAAGATGTGTTATTTACCATCCAGATCTTAGCTATTAGCTGTAGAGAGACCTCACCCTCTGGCAGTCGAAGAACGACCCTGTACATATAAAGAAATTAGTCTTCCATTTTTGTTCCCTGAATTTCATATGGAACTTTTCATCTTGCTATGAAGGGTTAGCAGAAATGAAGAAGGTGAAGAATATATTAAGTCACTTTCAAATACACCAATGCTCAGTGGAGAGACTTTTCCTATATCTGTATCCTTATTCTTGTTGGTAAGGCATATTTTCCAAGTCCAAATGAATGAATGATCATTACCTTGTCTGCTAGACTACACAGAAGCCACTACACAAATCTCCACATGATCAAGGCAAAATGTTAGTATTTCGGTCTACTTATTGCCACGAAATCACTGCCTTGTGTAGCTCTACAAATTCCTAACATTAGATCCTTGGGTGTACATCTTCTTAAAACTTGTAGACCAAGGGTATAGCACCATTTCAGAAAGTGGGGTGCGATCTTCATGTTATCACCAGTAAAAGTTAAAGGTTTCGCAGCCAGATAATCACTTTTAATGTTTTAGAAGGTCCTCTACTTTAGCTCTATAATATATAACTATGTTAAAGCAGCAAAGAATCCTGTGGCACCTTATAGACTACCAGACGTTTTGGAGCGTGAGCTTTCGTGGGTGAATACCCACTTCAGATGCATCTGACGAAGTGGGTATTCACCCACGAAAGCTCATGCTCCAAAACGTCTGACAGTCTATAAGGTGCCACAGGATTCTTTGCTGCTTTTACAGATCCAGACTAACACAGCTATCCCTCTGATACTAAACTATTGTTGTCTGTAAACCAAATAAGGTTTTTAAAATGTTTAAGAAGCTTCACTTAAAATTAAAATAAAATGCAGAGCCCCCCAGACTGGTGGCCAGGACCCGGGCAGCGTGAGTGCCACTGAAAATCAGCTTGCGTGCCGCCTTCGGCACGCGTGCCATAGGTTGCCTACCCCTGTTGTAGACAGTTATATCTCTCCCCCCATCATATTTAAAGCATTGTTTTGCCTAGTTATACATACATAATTTTTATTTCCCCTCAAATCAATCCCACACCACCATCATTTTTGCTGCTCGCCTCTGTACTCGCTCCAATTTATAAGTCAATTAACAGTCCATAATATAACCACTCTCAATGTAGTACAGCAGCGAAAAGGTCAGTGCAGTTCTCTGATGCATACAAAGAGGCATCAAGTTATGCAGTGTAACGAAGGCCATAGAACTTCCCCAAAATAATTCCCAGAATATAACTTTCAGAAGAATACCTAAACTGGATTAAAAAATTGGCAGTGATCAGGAATCCACCCCTGCCCTTGGTAAACTGTTCCAGTGGCTAATTACCTTCTCTATTAAAGTTTACAGTTTATTTCTAATCTGAATTTGTCTAGTTTCAACTTTCATTCATGGGATCATGTTATACCTTTCTCTGCTAGCTTGAAGAGCCCATTATTATATATTTGTTCACCTAATAGATACTTATAAACTGTAATCAAGTCACCCTTTAACCTTCCATTTGTTGAACTAGATAGATTGAGTTATTGGAGTCTATAACTATAAGACCTGTTTTTTAATCCTTTAATCATTCTTGTGTCTCTTCTCTGAATTATCTCCAATTTATCAACATCCTTCTTGAATTGTGGACACCAGAACTGGACAAAGTATTCCAGCAGCACCAGTGCCAAATGCAGAGGTAAAATAGCAGAAGGCCCTATTGTTATGTATGCTGTTTGCATAAATGAAAAAGTTGAAACTGATGTTGGAACCTTAAAGAAAATATCCTCAGCTTATGTTTAACTGTAACTTTGTATTAGAGTTCTTCTTGTAAGAAGAATTTCCTTTAAAAAATTAAAAATCCAAGTGACCTTAAAACGATCCTCATTAGCTCGGACAAATAGCCTTGCCATACCTGCACCCACACTACCCAGTGACAAATGACCAATCTGTCTTGCAAAATGGTAAACTCCCACTGCCACTTGCGTTACTGAAGAGAAAATAAACCAAAGAAAACTATGCAGGAAGCTACAAACAATGCTGGATTAATTTCTTTACCATTAATATAATTTCCCACAACTTCAGTTTCATGTTTTTGCCATTCAGATTTAAACAATTTGCATTAATAAGGATATGGGAAATACAAGGTTTGCCCAAATCAATGATGAGGAGCATCTCCACTCATGAGTTTAAAGAAAGCATTTAGAAATAGGTTAGTGGGTTCATTTTCAAAATACTCTGCACCATTATATCACCACACCTATATCTTAATATGCCTGAAATTTAGTGATTTCTCCTCTATAACATTTAAAATAGTCAATGTTAACGAGATTAATATTGCAGGAAATAATGCAAAAGGCCTCTGAAATTTGTGTGAACAGGAAAGATTGTCTCCTGTTCTCAACTGCTGTGCCATTCCTTCTTCACAGCACTGAGGGATTGCTGTTGCCTTGTTTTAATTTCTTTACAATTTGCTGAAAATCAAAGTGAATACCACAACCACCAATTTCAACATAGCTGTGCTGTTCCCTTCCAATTTCTCAGAGTCGAAATGCAAACTGAGACTACCGTAGTTCAGCAGCAGAGGACAGCAGGGTTAGCCACCGTAGTTCAGCAGCAGAGGACAGCAGGGAGATGGAGTTTATTTTCCCTCCCATCCCTTAACTTGCAGGTACACTACAAGGAAGAATCCACAATGACAGAACCCACACCATCGCTCCCGGCACCTGTGGACATCCTGGCTAAACAGGCATTCTGAGCTAGGAGGCTTCTACCCTGGTCCCGGTCTTGGCCTGCTGGGAATGCTGCCTGCATGTTCCCACCCACGATAGCCAGGCAGAAGGGAACCACTAGGTGTGAGAGGCATCTGCTGGTGGGGTCCCTCATGGAGCAGGTAAGAGAGCTGCAAAGAGGACGTAGCTCATCTGCACAGCATCCAGAACCAAGAGGACTTCATTAACAGAATGCACATGAAAACGCCTGAGATGGAGGTTGCTAACCAACCAGAAAAGACAAGAGTAGCACCAGAGGATGAAGGAGAACCAACTGCTGACAGCCTCAGATGTCTACAGTGCTCCACCCCGCATCTAGGTCTCCAATCCACTGAAATCAAGAACTGAAATGCTGTACTGGCAACAGGAGGAAAGGAACAGACCCCAATGGCTCAGGAAAACAAGCCACCTGATCACAAAGCTGGGAGGCTAGCGGCCACCGCACATAAGAGAAGGCAAAGTAGGGCTGTGGTGGATGGGGAATCCCTTGTGAGGGGATGGAGGTATCCATCTACCAACTTGACGTAACGTCCTCAGGGGTGAGCTGCCTGCCTGGAGGCTGCATCAGAGACATCACAAAAATGCTGCCAAGACTTTTCCATCCCTCTGACCACTAACTACCCTGTGTTGCTCATCCATGTGGACACTAATGATGCTGCCAGGCATGACCTTAAGGAGATCAGCAGTGACTACCAGTCACTGGGAACAAGGGTGAAGGACTCAGGGACAGAGATGGTGTTCTTGTCTATCCTCCCAGTTGAGGCAAAGGGCCAGGCAGGGACACGTGCATCCTGAAGATGAACACACGGCTGTGCAAATTGCATCAACAGAAGGCCTGTATCTTCCTTGGACAAGGGATGCTGTTCGGGGAAGGAGGTGGCATTCACATGACCAAGGAAGAGAAGGGCATCTTTCAGGACAGACTCATCAACCTAGTGAGGAGGGCTTTAAACAAGGTTCAAAGGGGGCAGGAAACAAAAGCTCACAGATAGGTATAAAAAAAGTGACCTTAACAGAGAGCTAAATATTGGGGAAAAATGGAAAGTTACAACGAGGTCATAAGAGCAATGAGAGAGAAAACAGTGGGGAAAATCTGCTCAACACCTTACATGTCTTCACACAAATGCAAGGAGTACAGAGAATAAATATGAAGAACCAGAAATATTAGTACATAAGCTAAATTATAACTTAAGTAGCATCACTGGGTGGATAAATCTCACAACAGGGGGTGTATAGCTTGTTCAGAAAGGCCAGGCAGGGGAAACAGAGAGGAGGTTCTGCATTATGCATCAACAACATATACAATTGTTCTGAAGTCCAGAAGGACGTGGGGCAGACCAGTTGAAAGTCTGAGAGAAGCTGAATGGGGTAAAAAAGAAGGGGTGATGTCATGGAGAAAATCTACTACAGACCATCAAATCAGGAGGAGGTGGAACCAACAAATATCCAAAACACAAAATGTGGTAGGAATGAGGGAATTTAATTACCCAGACAGCTGTTGGAAAAGTAATACAGAAAAACAAAATGTCCAGTAAGTTCTTGGAACGTACTCAGGATAACTCAATACAGAAAGCGGAGAAAGTAACCAGGACAACAGTCATTTCAGACTTGATTCTGACCATCAGGAAGAAATTGATTGCAAATCTGAAAGAGGAAGGCAATTTGGTAAAGTGATCATCAAATGATAGATTTCATGATTCTAAGGAAGGGAGGGAAAGATAGCAGCAGACTAAGGAAAATGGACTTCAAAAAAGCAGATTTTAACAAACTCAGAGAACTTGTCAGTAAGGTCCCATGAGAAGAAACACTAAGGTAAAATGGAGTTCCGGAGAGCTGGAGTTTCTTAAGGAGACAATATTAGTTTGCAGTTTTGCCTTTATACCCAAATGAAGAAAAGACTGGAAGAATAGTAAGTGGCCAACATAGCTCCACCAGGAGCTCTTTGATTATCTGAATATGTAAAAAGGCATCCTACACAGAAGTGGAAACATGGACAAACTGCTAAGGATAAATGCAAAAGAACAGCACAAGCATTGATAGACAAATCAGAAAGGCTAAGGCACAAAATGAGTTAGGCCTAGCAAGAGACACAGAAGGCAATAAAAAGAGGTTCTACAAATACATTAGGAGTAACAGAAA
The DNA here is from genome assembly GCF_003597395.2 of Chelonoidis abingdonii. Taxonomy (NCBI): domain Eukaryota; kingdom Metazoa; phylum Chordata; order Testudines; family Testudinidae; genus Chelonoidis; species Chelonoidis abingdonii. The sequence goes on from NC_133771.1 coordinate 101,863,932, forward strand.
AGTGAAGAAAAGTGTAGGTTCACTACTTAGCAAGGAAGAAGAGTAACAGAAAACACCAAGAAAGTTGGTGTTTACTGCTTATTTTTCTTTGGTCATCTCTAAAATGGTAGATTGTGACCAGATAATTAAGGCAATTAATATTAACAAGAGGAGAAAAGGAACACAATCCAGAATAGAGAATATATAAATAAGTTAGATGTATTCAGGTTGGCATGGTCTGACCAACTTCACCCAAGTGCAGATAAGGAACTAAATGACATAATCTCAAAACCATTAGTGAATCTCTTTGAGACCTGATGGAGTATGGGTGAAGTCCTAGAGGACTAGAGAAGAGATGTTATAGTACCTCCCATTAAAAGGGGGAATAAAGAGAACCCAGAGAATTACAGACCAGTCACAGCCTAACTGTGATACCTGAAAAGATACTGGAACAAATCATTGAACAATCATTTTTTAAGCATCTACAAAAAAGTTAAACAAAAAAGAAAAACAGATTTGTCAAGAACAAATCATACCAACCTAATTTCCTTTTTGGATAGGGTTGCTGGCCTACTGGATCGAGGGGAAGCAGTAGACATGATATATCTTGGGGTTTGAGAGGCTTCTGACAGTCCTACGAGGCATTCTCATATGCAAACCACGGAAATGTGGTCTACAGAAAATACTATAAAATGGGTGCATATCTGGACGAAGACTGTACTCAAAAAGTAGTCACCAATTCACTATCAAACCAGGAGGATGTATCCCACAGGGGTCTATCCTAGGTTCAGTACTATTCAATGTTTTCATTAATGAAATGGATAATGGAATGGAGAGAATGCTTATGCAATTTGTAGATGACATCAAGCTGGGAGGGGATGCAAGCACTTTAAAAAAGACAAGATTAGAATTGAAAATGACCTTGACAAATTAGAGAATTGTGTTGAAATCAATAAGATGAAATTCAGAGCAGACAAGTGCAAAGAACTCACATGGCGAGGAAAAATCAAATGCACAAATGAAAAATGGGGACTAACTGGCTAGGCAATAGTACTGCTGAAAATGATTTGAGGGTTATGGTGAATCACAAATTCAATATGACTAAACAATGAGATGCAATTGTGAAAAAGGTTAAAATAATTCTGGGATGTATTACCAGCAGTGTCATATCTAAGGCACAGGAAGTAATTGTCCTCCTTTACTCAGTGCTGGTGAGGTCTCAGCTGGAGCACTGTTTCCAATTCTAGGTGCCACACTTTAGGCAAAAGTGGACAAATTAGAGAGTCCAGAGGACAGCAACAAAAATGATAAAATGTTTAGAAAACCTGATCTACAAGGAACGGTCAAAAAACTGGGCATGTTTAGTCTTCAGAAAGAAGTCTGATGGGGGACGTGATAACAGTCTTCAAATACGTTAAGGACTGTTATAAAAAGAGGATGGTGATCGACTGTTCTCCACGTCCACTGGCAGTAGAACAAGAAGTAATGGGCATAATCTGCAAAAAGGGAAATTTAGGTTAGATATTTAAAAAAAAAAAAATTCTAACTTCAAGGACAAGATGGACAAATCCCTGGAAGATCTAGATTTACTTGGTCCTACCTCACTGCAGGGAGCTAGACTAATGACCTCTCAAGGTCCCTTCCAGCTCTTCACTTCTTTGATTCTATGAAGAGTGTCACATGCCTTGCCTAGTCCATAATCATGCAAAGAGAATTTTTACTAACAGTAAAAAAAAATAAAAAAAAATTAGAAGGCACACACATCTCCCTTTCCTAGAGCCATCTAAAGGTAGAGGGTACAAAGGAGCCTCTCTTGCTAACTATTTCTCAGTCCACTGGCTGTGGCAGCTACAGAATTTCTTTTCCCCTTATTTCTGCCAGCTATGGATATGGGGATATGACAGAGGTCTATAAAATCTTGAGTGGCATGGAGAAAGTGAAAAAGAAAGTGAACATAAGAACAGCCATATTGGGTCAGACCAAAGGTCCATGTAGCCCAGTATCCTGTCCTCTGACAGTGGCCAATACCAGGTGCCCCAGAGGGAATGAACAGAACAGGTAATTGTCAAGTGATCCATCCCCTGTTGCTCATTCCCAGCTTCTGGCAAACAGAAGCTAGGGACACCATCCTTGCCCATCCTAGCTTATTTATGTTATTTATTCCTGCACATAACATAAGAACTAGGGGTCACCTGATAAAATGAACAGGCAGCAGGTTTAAAACAAACACAACTAAGCACTGCTTCATACAATGCACAGTTAACCTGTGGAACTCATTGCCATTGTGAAAGCCAAAACTATAACAAGGTTCAAAAAAGAAAGATACGTTCACGGAGGATAGGTCCCATCAATGGCTATTAAACAGGATGGGTAGGGATGTAACATCATACTCTGAGTGTCCCTAGCCTCTCTTTGCCAGAAGGTAGGAGTGGACGACAGGGGATGGATCACTTGACTATTATCTGTTCTGTTCATTCCTTTTGAAGCACCTGGCATTGGCCACTGTTGTAAGACAGGATACTAGGCTAGATGGACCACTGATCTAACCCAGTATTGCCATTATGTTCTTATGTTATGTTCTTAACTAAAACTTTAAAAATTGAAAGTTTAAAGCCCAGTTTTCCTGTATGTCTGTTTTGAGTTTCCTGACCTTGATTCTGGGGGATGCAATAGGGTATTATTTTAGATTCTTTAATCTGTTTATTAGTTTGGGCCTTTCACCCTAACTTTTTGCTATGGTAGACCCTTGCAAATATCTAGCCTGCAACAAACTGCAAAACCTGTGAAAATAAAAGGTCAGTGACTGACCATTGTGACAGAAGCTTGAAGTGTCTATTCAAAAGACACTGGTCTTATAACAGGCTCCCTTGTGTAGTCTTTTCTAGCAGACCATAGAGAAAAAGGGCCAGAAAACTCAAGCGCCTCCTTTCCAGAAAGGGCTGCATTAGCGACTGAAATCAAATCCCTCTGTACAGGTCCCCACTCACAGAATCTTTGTTTTTCAGAATGTAAGGAGAAAAGAAAAAACTGACACTACTTTGAGGCAGGCAGACTCATTATAAAGAAGATGAGAGCTCTGTACATTGTAGCTTTGAGCATCCATTATTTGTCACGGCACTGTTCTCAAGACTCAAAAGGTAACATTACTATAGTCCAAAGAAATATGGAATTTAGCATTGAAAACATTGAATCAGTTTCTGCAAGTGCTTCTCACTGACAGTAGAAAAGAAACAGAGCGACAGATTTCTAGGTCAATGATTCTCAAAACTACTACTTATCCAGCCAACCTTTCAAGGCCTATGCATTTTCTCATCACCCTTTTCAAGAGAAGACTGCTTTAAATAATGATAGCAACCTGAGTTACTTTCAACATACTACAAACACACTTGAGTAGCAGCTGTGTACATTCTTTTGAAAACAAAATGATGCAGAGCCACTCATTTCGTAAGACTTAGAAGTATATTAAATCCAATTCTGCCTGAACTTTAGTACATACAAATTTAAATATATTACTGCTTCTTTTTGCCCATTTTCTAATCCCAAAACAAATTGTTACTTTTTTCAGTTGAAGATGCTGTTTCCTGGAAAGATAAGGTTTTTTTCCCTCCAACAAGTGTAAAAATCAAAATATAAACTAATATGTGATTGAAACAGCATTTATAACACGTCTCCAATTTCAGGATTTCCCTAAGCCTGATCCTACTGTTCCTTCCTTGAGTACAGGAAGGGTCCTCTCTGTTTTTTTACCAAGGCAGGGAGGATCTCTAAAAGGACTGCATTGAATAAGTAATACATTTGGAAACTTCCTAAACATATGACCGAGTCATCTGTCATTATAAACATCTTGGCTGAGTTTTCCCCTTTGCAATTAGCTAATGGACAAAAAAAGTCTGTCTATTGCACAGTTCCACAGCTAACATGACCATACATCTGATTTTTTCAATCTAGATCTGTTTTAGGAGCCTTTTTTGGGATACTCGACATTCTTTATTTTTATTTAAAGAATCAAAACATTTCTGTCAATATTTGTTCAAGATAGAACAGAGAAGTATTTGTTCTGTGTTTATAAGGAAGAGTCATGCCGTACATCAAAGCAGACATAGTCCAGACAGGGAGCTCAGCCCTTACTGAGGAAAAGCAACATACAGTACCCAAACTACAACTCCCAATAAGGTACCAAGACAGTTCAGATAGGCGCAGATTAATGAATTGACCTGAAATGAAAGACTTCAGTTCAGTTCACCAAACCAACATTTTGATCCAGGTCAACCCAACACTAAACAAAACATTTTGGGGATTTTTTCTGATGGAAAAAACAAACAAACAAAACCCAAAAACTAGAAGCGAGTCAGTCTCAGGTGGCTTTGGGCTCAGGGGGAGGACCAGAGCCCTGGCTCTGGGCTCCCCTGCCCCCAAAATGGACTTGGCTGAAACTCACTGATTTCTGTGCTAATGAGTTCAGCCCTATGCTGTGTTCCTGTCGACTAATAAACTTTCTGTTTTACTAGCTGGCTGAGAGTCACTGCTGACTGCAGAGTTGGGGTACAGGGTCCTCTGGCTTCCCCGGGGCGCTGCCTGGGCAGACTCACTGCGGGAAGCACACGGTGTGGAAGGGGATGCTGAATGCTCCAAGGTCAGACCCAGGAAGGTGGAAGCTGTGTAAGCTTCTTGCCCGGTTTTTCAGAAACTGCACTTTCCATCAAACTCCAGATTAGCTCTAAAAATAAGTGTGTATTGCCAAAGTGTTCTGACAGATAACCAGAAGTCTCTGCCTCTGACAAATAATCAGAAGGAGAGAATTTCCAAAGCACAAGCCCCCGACTGAGAATCAGCCATCAGATATTGAGAATTCCAACTTTCCAATGACAGCAAGAGATTCCTAGATACTCTTAATTACTGTGGTGGGAGGGCTAAAGAATATCACCCCCACCCTCAACCACTCGATGCTAATTCATTATTGCATCTTACTCAAAAGAAGCCAGTGCAGAGAAACGAGCACAGATATTGTGTGCATGTACCACTCAGGAAACAGATACTTTCTGCAACAATTGGAGATTCTGCGTAGTTCTTACAGGAGAGTAGAAATCCTAGTAATGACAAATCTGTAGATGATCACTAAAAGGTCTTCAATAAAGATGATGATCCAAGATCTCTTGGACAGCAATGGATACAACTGGACCCTCGGCTAGGTACTGTTTTCACAAAAGGTGGTGTATACACTCACTGAGGGAACGTCTATAGTACCCGCCGGATCGGCGGGTAGTGTTCGATGTATCAGGGATCGATTTATTGCGTCTCGTCTCGTCTGGATATGATAAATCAATCCGCTAATTGACACTCATACTCTACCTCGGCAGGAGGCGTAAGTGGAGTCGATGGGGGTGCCGCGGCAGTTGACTCACACATCTTAGTCCGAACCCCCCACTAGTGTAGCCCACGCCTTAGGATGATGCAGATACTATCTCCTCCCATTCATCTAAAAGGTTTAAAATCTCATTAAGCATTTATGCTTTTAACATTAAGAAGTGCTTAACTGGCTTTCGCAGATTTCTTTAGTCTTTCGTACAGAGCACTGACTCAGTGTTGTGAATGAGACAGGGCTGTAAAAACCTTCAACACAGAAAAATATTCTGAAAAAACTTCTAGTTATTGAAAGTATCAGTGTGTCAGCACTGTGGTTTTTAAACCACTCTGCCAAAACAAAACAGATTTTTATCAGGCTTCATCTTATCTAAAGTTTTTTGTTTTTTTTTTAATCGCCATGCATTACTGGTAGGTATTAGAACTATTCTAAAAAGGCTGAAATGTTTGTTTTTGGAAGGAGGGAGGTTGTCTGTGTGAGGGGAAGTTTTTTTATTGTTGTTTTTTAAGTAAATAATGGCAGAAGTGTTTTCCTTGCACACAGTTTCTTTGTCAAAACTGGCAAAATCCTATTTGCTCAAGTTTCTAAAACAAATTACACATTCCTCTCACATGGAGACCTGGACTGAAGAATTTCAGTCCAAAAAGTGAAAACTAGACAAAGTTACAAACAAATGAAAAAAAAAAAAAAGAACCTTTCAGAATGGTAATGTTTAAACCTTAACTCTTGTTGTTGTCACCATACATACATTTATCTATACATACAGATGCACAATTTTATATGGATTGTCTAACTCTAGAAGTCAAAACTAGACTGTTTCAAAACATTCTTAATAGAAAGACTCTGCACCCAAACTGGACAAATTCTGAAATAAATTTCAGAAATGTAATGCATTCATTCAGTATTTTTCTCTGCATAAAGAACTTGTTCTTCACGAACAAATAACTAATTTTAGCTGAAGAAACCATTTTTCAACATGTCTTTAGAGACAAAAAAACAACTTGAGAGAGAATTTTGAACTTGTTAAACAATGGTTCGCTTGTTTACCACATTAACAAAAATCCCACCAATTCTAAAAAATTATTTTGAATTTATTCTGATACTAAATAGAATTTAGACCTCAACTGGTACACAGGAAGATATCACAAGAAACAGCATTTGCATCTTTAAGGCACTATCAACTAATCCAACTGGAATAATATTAAAACAGACTAAGAAACACACTCTTATTTCCATAACCTTAAGACACTGAAAGGGATAACAGAAATTAAATTACTTATTCTCTTGATGATAGCTATGGGACTCAACAGTAAATGAGAATGCTAAAACTCCTCATTGGGCTCAAAGTGTTAAAGAAAAACTCAATTCCTAATTATGACTATATGCAAATAGCAGATTAGGGGTTTTTGAGTGGGTCTCTTGGGAAGTTATGGAAAGAGGATTAAACTCCCTATATTTCTCAAGAATCTTCTGAAAATATTTGAGATTTATAAAATACTTCACTTAGCCCTTGCTAGTAATGGCAAACGGATCAGCCTCTCCCAGAAATAACCTGATACATTCTGACGGTCCCCCCACGCCCACCAGATTATTTGTTCCCCCCTTCAGAGCTCCATATATAAACAACCAACTGAAGAATCCCCTGTAACTCGAGACAAGACAATGTTGTTGTTTTTTGCTTGGGTAACACACTAAACTTTGATTACATAAGTAACCATTGTAATTTCATTTTACAGCCAGAATAGTGAGTGGGTTCAGTCTTGACAGCAGAACTCTTACCTGTGGGGAACACCACATGCTAAAGTATGCATATTTGGACAGTTGTGGATGTCCATACTCTGAATTGTTCTACTTGGGAATAAAGACACTATCATATAGTAAAGCTACCAAAAAAATCTTTAAGTTTATAAAATGACAATTTGAGAGTTAACTAAGATTCCCCATAAATATAAAGCACAATGTTATCATTACAGAAAACAGCACACACTATACAAAACAAAAACAGTAGTACCAAACAGAATGGTTTTCTTCAATACCAAAAGGCACACAGTTCACGAATTCCATGCATTTAGAGTATGCAATGTTGATTTGGCATTTATATCACCACACCATCCTGAACTGAACAAGCAGCAGGTGTCCAGTTCTTTGAATAGGCTGGTATTCTTTTCCTTGTGGTTAACCTCTCCTTGCAATTAGTAAAAGCAGGTCAGAGATCTTCACCTCCCCTCCAGTACCGCTGTCTCTCTCTGGATATGCCTGAGCCAACGAAAGAGTTTAGTGCCTCCCATCCTTTTTTTTTTTCCCTTAACATTTGGGATTGCAAATGGCCCCACCCTTGGTGATGCCCGACTGAGAATGCTTCAAGGGTTCGTGAACCTTTATCCCCCTGCTAGTCCCAAACTAACGGGAAGCAGTAGACAGCTACTCTACTGTTTTGGCAATCGAATAATAATCTATTATTTAAAGCAGGGGTGGGCAAACTTTTTGGGCCAGGGGCCATATTTGGGTGGGGAAATTGTATGCAGGGCCAGGGCAAGGGGTTGGAGTACAGGAGGGGTGCAGACTGCGGGAGGGGACTCAGGGCAGGGGGTTGGGGTACAGGAGGGGTGTGAAGTATACAAGGCGGCTCAAGACAGGGAGTTGGGGTGCAGGCGGCGTGTGAGGTGCGGGTAGCGAGTTGGGGGGCAGGCACAGTTCGGGTTCTGGCCCGGCACCACTTACCTAAAGTGGCTCCAGGGTGGCAGCGGCACACATCAGGGCCAGGGCAGACTCCCTGCATGCCTGCCCTCGCCCTGGCCCTGCGCTGCACCAGGAAGCGCTCCAGCCCCTGGAGAAGGCAGGGGGGAGGGCTTCACATGTGCTGCTCTTACTCCAGGTACCTCCTCTGAAGCTGGCTGCGCTTCCCCGTTCCCAGTCAATGGAAGCTGCAGGGGGCGGTGCCTGGAAGAAAGGGCAACGCACAAAGCTCTCTGCGCCTCCGCCAACAGGCAGCAGGGAAGTGGTGCTGGCCGCTTCTGAGAATGGTACGGAACACGCGGCGCCACGGGGGGCAATCCCACGTGCCAGATCCAAAGTCCTGAGGGGCCAGATCCGGCCCACAGGCCGTAGTTTGTCCACCCTGAATCAAAGGAACAGTGACAGAAGCATAAGTTCCATTCTCTCCTACTGAACCACTGTCATTCCTGATGTTTCTATGAAATGTCCACCAACCAAGTGAGTTCCTACAATATCAGCTAATATTCTAAATGTTGTAAAGGTAACAAACTTGTTATTTGTACTTACATTATATCATAGGTATGGCACATGAGAGGCTATGCACATATTCCTGAAAATTTCACTGGCATATGTAAATCTGCAAAGCAAATTCTCAGCTACAACTTTCTTAGTTGATGAGAGTTCTGTAACTGCTTCTTTTACTTAAAATTCAACAGAAACATCAGACAATTCTTCATTACGTATATATGGTAAAGTAGTATCTTGATTGTAAAAAGGCAACTCTACTGATACTTCTGGGCAGTCATTCCCTTGCTCATATGGTACAGCATCATATGAGTCCATTAATACTGTTCTTTCAGCATCTGGTTGCCAAGTATCAACTGTATATGAAAAAGTAGAATATTCAGGAGTTAATTCTGACGCTTCACATTTCAAGCCACAAGTTTTTTTGGATTCCTCTAATCCTAAGAGATTTTCTCTTTGAGAGTTGTTCCAGCTGACTCCCAATAAGTTACTTTCAGAACTGTTGTCACACTGAAGCTCATCTTTTTCTGTAATTGAAGTAAAACCATATCCCCTCAATAAATCATGATGTTGTATTCTTTCAGGTACAATACAATCTTCTGGTTTCACAAAGTAAACACGAAGATCATCCTGCAGCTGTTAGATCACAAACTTATATCTGGGGATCCCATCTGTCCCCAGTTTATATTCCCTCTTAAACTGAGATTGTCAACGAGGACCCTGTCACCTTCAGATTCGTGAAATCATAACTTTCGTGTTCCGTTGCCTCTTGTTAAGTTTCTGACTTTTCTCCAATTCTTTTCTTGCCAACTTATCGGCATTCTTCAGTTTTCTCTTAAGATCCTTCACATACTGTTGATGAGTTATTTCAGATTTGCCTTGCTTAATTCCAAAACACAAGTCAATTGGCAATAATGGCTGTCTGCCAAACATTAAGAAATATGGAGCCTCTCCAGTTCTGTCATTTCTGGTATAACTGTAATCATGAATCAATGGTTTGACATACTTCCTCCACTCAGAGTTTTGTTTTTTTTTTCAAATTCTCCAACTGCCCTAACAGACTCAACAGCATTCTATTGAATCGCTCTACAAAGTTTCTTCAGAGATGATAAGTAAGGCTGCAAGTTTGTCATGGAGGTCACGGATTCTGTGACTTTCCATGACCGCGGTGACTTTTGCAGCAGTCGGTGCACCTGGCTCAGGGGCAGCTCAGGCAGCCCCTATGTCAGTTGCACCAGTTGCTGTTGGGCCAGTCTCGGGCCATCACGCGCTGCCCCCCTCCCACGCCCCCAGCAGAGTTTGGGTGTGGGAGGGTGTTGGGGCACAGTGGGAGCTGCGAAGTTGGCCATGCCTCTGTCTAGCAGCTAAGTGAGGGGGATGCTGACGCTTCCGGGGAGCCCCCTACGTAAGCACCACACAAAGCTCGCCTCACCCCATCCTGTGCCTCAACCCCCTGCCCCCTACCAAACCCAAACTGTGCTGCTACTGGGGGGGATGGGGGCTGCACACAGAGCCAGGCAGGGAGCCTGCTGGCCCCGCCACCAGCACACACACCCCAGCACCAGTGGGGGTCCCGGGCTGCACACCCCCACCCGCCCCTCCCCTGCAACAACCAAGCTGCCTCGCCCCAGCACCTGCGGTGCCCCCAGGAAGCTCCTGCCCCCAAGTTTTAGCCAGGGGTATATAGTAAAAGTCATGGACAGGTCACAGACCATGAATTTTTGTTTACTGCCTGTGACCTGTCCGTGACTTACTAAAATACCCGTGACTAAAATGTAGTTTTAGTGACAAGGCATAGTTCTTCATTTTACCCATAGTAGGGTGCATAGCTCAGATATCAGCTCAGATTCAAAGTCCGTTCTTTGATCACTATGTATCGGAAAACCATACTGACAGACGAAGTTTTCTTGTAGAGTAGTAGCAACTGTTTTGGCTGTTTAATCTTTAGTAGGATATGCATACCCAGTAAAATAAACAGACACCACCAAAATATTCCTTGTATCACAGTCACCAGGTTCTAATACTAAGAAATCTCTGCATATTAGTGCCCCTGGTGAATAAATCTTAATATTCACTAAAGGCGCTGTCTTCTCTGTGCTAGCTTTTTCTTCTGATGCGTCTCATAGGTTCTCCATTTACCATGGACATCAACTGCAATTCTGGGTCAACAGTAGCAGTCTCAGGCTAATGCCAAAGTTTGCTCTATGCCCATACACCCAACTTCATCCTAGATATCTTGTAGTACGATATCAATGAGAATGTGGGAGCAGTAACTTAATAATGACTTCTCTTCACCTCATTCTTCACTAGAGCATCTCTTCATCTAAGTCAAATGTTTCTCAACCAGAGGTACATGGGGGGTATATAGAGTTATTCCAGGGAGCATATCAACTCATCTAGATATTTCCCTACTTTTACAACAGGCTACATAAAAACCATTAACAAAGTCAGTACTAAAATTTCACACAAGGACTTCTTTATACTGCTCTATATACTATACAATGAAATGTAAGTATAATATTCCAATTGATTTATTTTATAATTATATGATAAAAATGAGAAAGTAAGCAGTTTTTCAGTAATGCTGTGCTATGACACTGCTGTATGTATATGTCCAATTTTGTAAGAAAGTAGATTTTAAAGTGATGTGTGACTTGGGGTACACAAGCAAATCAGACTCCTAAAAGCAGCAGAGTAATGTGGAAAGGTTCAGAGCGACTAAGCTAAGTGATGTTGATTCCACTTCCTTAGTAAATGTAACTCAGGAGATTCCTGTCCCTTGTAAACCTTTTACCTTCTTACATCATTTGAATTACTCTTGCTGATGATTTCTCTTTCCTCTGTATCTTTCTCTAATCTCCAAACACGAAGTCCAGGTATACCAGAGTTTCCTGGACATAACTCTGGGCATTTGTACTCAACCAGCACTATCACTGCATGACACCAATTCAGTCATTAAAAAATTTCTCTTTATTGGTATCTTCTCCACGTGTCTGTATCTTAATATGTACTGATTGTTTTTCACAGGTAATGCAAGTATCTGCTGACAGTTGTTCCCAGTTCTCAGACTCAAGTTTGGCTCTGGATAAATATTTCTGAACTCACGCTTGAAGCTTAAATGCACTCAACTTCAAATTTAAAGCAATGTGGTTGGGTGATAAACCATCCATATCCCCATTCAGTTTGCCTGACTTGTATCTGATGATGAAATCAAATTGCTAACACTGCCAACAACCACTGGTATCCAACATTGGAGTTGATAAAGGATCATCAGTCACAACCGCAAACTTTGCTCCACACAAATAGTCATGGATGTTTTCAGACAAACTATTTGAGAGTTAGGAACTCAAGTTTATGCACAGAAATCATTCCATTCAGTTGCACTCTGTCATCAGCTGACATATGCAATTACTCTGACCCTTTGTTCTTGTTCTTGATACAATGCCGCTCTTAATCTTGTCAAGCTGACATCTGTATGTAATACATATATGGAAGCTTCCAGCTGGCAAACCCCATGATGGGCACAGTTTACAACAGTTATTTTATAGTTTCAAAGGCTTCCTGACAGCTGTCAATCCACTGATCCATTAGTTCTTGACAGCTTTTGCCTACACCACTATATTCCCTTTTTCCCTCTTTGCACTTCGCCCACAAGGTGTGATGTCAAAGGTGTTTAGTCACAGCCAAAGACTTCTCTGCAGATCTTCTATAGCATCTTGTGATTGCGATTATATAATTACAGCAATACAGCAAGTACTATTCAAACAAAAACAGTATCAAACAATTGATTTCTTCAGTACCAAAAGGTTCACAGGCCAAGAATCCTATGCATTTAAAAGTATCAGCGGGGTAGCCAAGTTAGTCTGTATCTACAAAAACGAGGAGTCCGGTAGCACCTTAAAAACTAACAAATGTATTTGGGCATAAGCTTTCGTGGGTAAAACCCCCCACTTCTTCAGATGTATGGAGTGAAAATTACAGATACAGGGATTATTAAACTGACACATGAAGAGAAGGGAGTTACCTTACAAGTGAAGAACCTATGTTGGCAGGGCCAATTCAATCAGGTTGGATGTGGTCCACTCCCAATAACTGATGAGGAGGTGTCAATACTAAGAGAGGGAAATTTACTTTTGTAGTGAGCCAGCCACTCCCAGTCCCTATTCAAGCCCAAATTAACGATGTTAAATTTGCAAGTGAATTTTAGTTCTGCAGTTTCTCTTTGAAGTCTGTTTTTGACCAAATGCTTCACTGTGGCTACTTAAAATCAAACACACTAAGATAGAAGTACATAGCCAATACTCAACTTCAAATACAAAAATGATACACACCTACAGACAGCATAATCATAACCAACAAACCAGGGGTATTCTATCTGCTACCCAAGATCCATAAACCTGGAAACCCTGGACACCCCATCATCTCAGTCACTGGCACTCTTACAGCAGGATTATCTGCCTATTTGGACTCTCTCCTCAGACTCTACGCTACCATCACTCCTAGCTATCTTTGAGACTCCATCGACTTCCTGAGGAAACTACAGGGCATTGATGATCTTCCTGAAAACACTATCCTGGCCGCCTTGAATGTAGAAGCTCTTTACACCAACAAGCTGTCAGGAACAGTATCCCTGACGAGGCCACGGCATGTGGCTGAGCTTTGTGACTTTGTCCTCACCCACAATCATTTCAGATTTGGGGACAACTTATGCCTTCAAGTGAGCAGCACTGCTATAAGCACCAGCATGATCCCACAGTATGCCAACGTTTTTATGACTGACTTAGAACAACACTTCCTAGGCTCTTGTCTGCTAGCGCCCCTCCTCTACTTGTGCTACATTGATGACATCTCCATCATGTGGATCCACAGGAAGGAGGCCCTTGAAAAATTCCACCTGGATTTCAACCATATCCACCCCACCATCAATCTCAGCCTGGACCAGTCCACACAAGAGATCCACTTCCTGGACACTACAGTGCAAATAGGTGATGGTCACATAAACATCACCCTATACCAGAAACCTACTGACCGCTCTACTTACCGACATGCCTCTAGCTTCCATCCAGGACACATCACACGATCCACTGTCTACAGCCAAACTCTACTATACAACCGCATTTGCTCCAATCCCTCAAACAGAGACAAACACCTGCAGGATCTTTATCCAGCATTCTTAAAACAACAATACCCACCTGGGGAAGTGAGAAAACAGATTGACAGAGCGAGACAGGTACCCAGAAGTCACCTACTAGAAGACAGGATCAACAAGGAAAAAAACAAAACATCTTCATAAATCATAGAATATCAGAGTTGGAAAGGACCTCAGGAGGTCATCTAGTCCAACTCCCTGCTCAAAGCAGGACCAATTCCCAGATTTTTGCCCCAGATCTCTAAATGGCCCCCTCAAGGACTGAGCTCACAATCCCTGGTTTTAAGCAGGCCAATGCTCAAACCACTGGGCGACCCCTATCCCTCCCTCCACTGGTCAATCCATCAACCACCTAACTAAGGCTCTAGTGATGTTTTTGTGAAATAGAATCTAAAGCAATTTAGTAAGCATGACTTGACAATGCTTGTAATATCTCAAGGGAAATTAGTAGGTGACTAACACAGGGAGTTTTAAATTCTACATTGATGGTACTAGACTGCCAAAGGAAAAAAGTTATATGAGGAACATCTGCAAATAATAAATGTTGGATGTATTTACAATGTCCCAAGTTCCTCAGTGCAAATTAGAAGCTATATTAGTGGGTCAATTGGTTTTATACTCTGATAGTCCATGCTTGTTCTACAGGGGACTAGTCCTGAGATGGATGAAAAGGCCTCTGCCCATTATACAAATAGATTATGCTAGAATACTAACATTTTTTGTTACTAAAACTGAAAGAAATAATTTATGCTCTGCATTCAATGATGGGAAGCATTGCAAGGGAAAACAGCTACATATAAACAAGCACTACTATCTTAGAAGAAACTAAAGATGTTCACAATCACTACTGGCTTTTGTTCACTCAAAATATATGAGTTTCTGAAAACTGGTATCTTTTCCCCTTGACACTACATGTTCATACTAATTATAATTTGAGATTAAAGTTAACATCTTTTTCTCCTGACTAATAGTTCTAGTCTATACATGTTAATGCTATTTAAATCTTTATTCTGAATATTAAAAATGCTCACAACTCCAATGAGATACTGAGAGTGTATGTGAGTTTGTCCCCAAGACACTCTCCCTTGGGTCTCCTATATAATGCAATTTAATGAATACAAAAAATGAGGGATCAAGCTTGTTTGAAAAAAGTTTCTCATTTGGCAGACTGGCACCTGATCTGGATTTAAGATGAGGTGATTCATTTGCACTTAACATTAACACCCCAAAGTCAAAATTTTACTTCTAGGCTTTTATTAGAAAGAAAGGGATGTCTAATTAAAGCACAGGACTCTTAGACAAGGGTTCTAATCTCAGCTCTGCAACACATCTTCCGTTTGATCACATTATTTCATCTCCAGGCTTCCGTCTCCCCAGCTATAAAATATAGGTACCATCATCTAGCTCAAAGAAGGGTGCCGAGACTAAATTCATTAAAGTTGCCAAAGTGCTGTAGATGGGCAAAGTATTTCATTATTTTTTTTTATTTTAGTCAATCTTTGAAATAAAATTATTTCTGCATTTGTACTTCCTAAGGGAACATACAGTTCTCACTGAACCAATGACTATATGAACAAAAAGATGATAATTTTAACCTCTCGAACCTTCCCTTTCACAGTCAGAATTTTCAGAAACTGCAAAGGAATATTAAAAGAGTAAAACACCACTGATGAATCTTAATTGTGCTTTTAAAATATTTTGAATGTTCAAATCAGACACTTGGAGGTAAAAAAAGGGTCTCACAAATGAAGGTAATTTAACGATAAGGATAGTAGCAAAAAAGTCTTTAATCTTAATCTTTGAAAAAAAACAAACCAGTGCAACACCAGGAGGTGGAAATCAAACAAACAAATTTACTGCAAAGTACGACTCTTCTATTGCGACACTGTGGCTTCTAAAAAATAGTTTTATTGACTCTTTCTTCCTTATCAACGCAAATAGCCATAAGCCTGGTAAAGAGCCAACTGGAAAATCTCTTTTCAGCCAATCTAGGCAAAGAAGCTTCCATATAATCAATTAAGAACTTTGTCCAACTAAAACATAAACAAGCACACATAAAAGTTCCTAGCATTCACACACAGTGAAATTGTAGAAGACAGTCACCTATAATAAACTCCAGGATTATCATTGTGTGTCACACTGAAGTCTATTATACAGAGTGAAGCAAACGAA
This sequence comes from Chelonoidis abingdonii, assembly GCF_003597395.2. Taxonomy (NCBI): domain Eukaryota; kingdom Metazoa; phylum Chordata; order Testudines; family Testudinidae; genus Chelonoidis; species Chelonoidis abingdonii. Next base: position 101,879,834 of record NC_133771.1, read on the forward strand.
ATGGCTACACACATGCCTGAAAGCTCCTCTTGTTTAGAATGTTATCAGGTTGAATCACCACCGGCTTTCACCGTCTGTCACCACCCAGTTTTTGCTTTCTCAGCCATTTTGACTTTACTGGTTTCAGCCATGGAACAGCACAGGCTTTCAGCTACTAGTTCTGAATTGTGAGGATGGTTCATATGACAGGTATGTTGGTGGTGGGAGAAGAGGAGGTAGAACTGTTGGCTTTTTGTCTCTCCTGTGGTCAGGATACTGGATTGGGGCAACTTCCAGCTTGATCATTTATTGTTGTATTTAATCAGACTATGCCTAGAGCTTACAATTTGGGCTCTTATTTTATATAGCATAAATCTGATATAAATAATTTGGATACAGTTATACACTCTCCACCCTAAAAAAATACCCATATATATGGCAATCACTACACAGTGAAGAACATATTATACATGGAAAGTGAATGCCTACTTTTCTGTGCGTGCTAATTTTTTAAGGGCCTGCACAAAAGTAGAATATGTAATCCTTCATTCACTATCACACATTATTGTCCATGTGAGGAGACAGTAAGGAAACATAAGAGCAAGGAGAGAATGCAAGAGAAACTACTTCTGGATAGAAATAGTTCTACCTCAGTATTCCTTAGGTCCATCATCAGTCTATGCAAATACAGAGCTCTAACAGACAGCACAGAGACAAGGAGAACCTTGCCAAGGTCTGGAGACAACATGTTCTCATCAGGATACAAGATACTGTAACACTGATATTTAAAGCAGTTCTTTTGTCTCTTATTTAGGGCACATCCATGCTACCACACAGTTTGGACCTTGGGGCCACGAATAGCAATGCTGTGTGTGCACCAAAGAGCTGCGCCGTAACTCTCCCACACAGGAACAAGCTACAAGGTTCACAGTTCACATTAACATAGCCCTCTTCAAACAGAGCTACACAGAGGCGACATAGGAGTCTTTTAGCTTGCAGCGTCCACATGGGTGAGTTACAGCAAAGAAAACTGGTGCACTATGCTATTCACACCTCCATAGACAGAACTGCAGGGCAGTGTAAAAATGCCCTCAATTAACTGAGAGCAGAGGCAAGCAAGAGTAGAAATGGACTTGCTCAATGCTCTCATGCCTTATTCTATTCAAGAATCAAGTCCTTCAGATAGTGGTTTATAATTGAACCGTATGGTTGCAGAGAGAGAGATTCTATCAAGAACAACTGCAAAAAGCTACTTTGTCGCTATGCCTTTGCAACCTCCATTCCACCCCCCATCCCCGATGTCCCCCTTATTGTATCAAATGTAAATAAATGAATAAATAAAACCAGAGGTTTCCAGTGAGACAATTAAGCTGTTATAGTGCTTCGCTTGACAGGAAAATAAAAAGCCTGGGTACTTTGAGAAGTTGAAAATAATGAAGTCCCACACTACTAATAAAACCAGGGCCACCCAGAGGATTCAGGGGGACTGGGGCAAAGCAATTTTGGGGGCCCCTTCCATAAAAAAAAGTTGCAATACTATAGAATACTATATTCTTGTGGGGGCCCCAGGGCAAATTGCCCCACTTGCCCCCTCGCGGGGCAACCCTGAATAAAACATTTATTTCTCACAATGTATTAGGTAGTTATTTCAAAATTCAGTTACAGATTCATAAAGAAACTTGTTTAGAATAAAAATAATATAATTACAGGGAAGATGTGTGAGATATTTTCTTTTAAATGATCAAGCACCCTTACACTGTGCAGTACATTAGACCTAAATCATGAGGCAAGGCTGGCCAACCTCTGCAGCACATCTGTGGCTCAATCATGTGGCAAAGTAGGAATTAAGCAGCAGCACTGGTTATGAAATTATTCAAACAACATTTACCTTTAATAAAACAATTTGGTAAATGTACCATGAAGTCAAGGGGGAAGGCTTGGGGGAAACCAGGAAGACATTTGAACTGGAAAAATGGTAGGCCGCAAAAGACAGGTAGTGCAGGTATGTCTCCTTGCTTAGTTTAAATAAGCAAGGAGAGGCTAGAAGATTAGGTAAGAGTCATGCTTGCAGGTTTTCTTTATTGTTTTTACCTCTGACCTATTGCTACATAGTGCTGCATAATCAGGTGATCTCCTTTTCGGTGGGTTAGCACAAGCCAGCAAGACTCCCTGGAATAATGGCACAGGCACAAGCTCAGTCAGCACCAGAACACGTATTCATTACGGGAGGATGGGACAGAGGCAGTTCCCTTCCTGCTGCTGCTGAATACAAAATTACTTTTCATTTTCCCCAAACCCCAGGCAGGAAGCACCTTTCTCTGAGGGTTATTCCAACAGTCAGGTGCCTTTCCCTTCTTTTAGGGGCTGTCTGTGGAGATGCTACACACAGAGTAGCCAGCACAGTAGCTTTGGATTAAAGAATGAATAATGCTTTGTTTGAAGAAGCTGGTTTTGAGTTACTTTAATCAGCTGTTCTCACAGGGCCCCTGCAAGAAAAGAGCTAACAGGTGCTAAATCCACTTGAGCCTGTCACATTAGCACGTTTGGGCAAGCGGAGAGAGCTACAACCCAGAGATCCAGTCAAAGAATGGGAAGACTAAGAGAGGGGAGAAGGCAGTGAAACCTGTCCTCAAAGGGGTGCACTTGGGAAAGACTAAAACAGAACCTAAAGGGCAGCTCACCTAGTCACCATGACATATGGTTTATGGAGTTAATAGTTTTTGCAACACTACGCTACATAGACAGCATGATTCCATGTACCAGGTATCTGATAATATACATTTCATTTTTCTAGGCCACAATATTTTAAAGCTCACAACTATATTTATGACATGTTCTAGGGGGAAATTACCCAATTTTAATTTCTGCCACAATTCTTTCCTTTAACCCAGGAAGATCAGCCAGGACATTTACTGCCTTCTGAGTGATCAAGGGCTTTGTGGTTGCTAAACTATGATTTGGGATCTGCTTGTGATTCGCTCCACTAATTAAAAAAAAATCTCTCTCAATGGGAAATTAAAAGTTCCAATAAATCCTTGTTTCCAATGTCGGGCTTAAGAATTTAAGAATTTATTTGAAGGAGTAGGGCATTACACAGATATGACAATTCCACTCTGATTAGGGTTGCCAACCTTGTAATATTTAAAAAGCGGATACTCCAGCAGGAGTGCCAGAACGTTCTCCTCCCCTCCTCACCCCTGTCTCTTCTGGCTGAGGCCTTGCCCCTGAGGTTGGGAGGGACTCGCTTGGAGAGCCAGGGCTGGGAGCTGCAGTAGCCTGACCTAGGTAGGAGGTGGCCCCAGCTAAGTAGAGGCTGCGCAGGTGATGACCTGCTGCCTTCCTGCCTGCAGTAACTAGACTTTGTGTGTCCCGTCTATAGATCTGACTTGGACACTGTCAGGTCCCCTTTTCAACCGGACTTTCCCTGGATTAATGTTCCCAGTTCATGGATGGATGTGGATACAAATTTTGTATCTAGAGCGCGGCAAATCTGTGAATATCTGCTTTATATCCGCGGATCATGTTTGCGCATCACAGATCAGATGCAGATACAAATTTTGTATTCGTGCAGGGCTCTAGTCATTTTAGAAATGAAGTGCTGCCATTTAAAATGCACTGTGGAGCTCTGCGGTAGTCATGATTTCCCAGAGTGAATGGTAATCTGCAACACAGGCATGATGCACTCCAGGTATAAATACCAGGATGCCTCCAATTTATTTTTGAATACAGCTGGAGCTTCCGTACCACTAGCTGGCTCCATCCTGCCATCTCTTCCTGGTTTTAGCTGCTCTCTGCTGCAGATTCTACTCACTAGTCAACATACTATTCTCTGCTTTCTTCCACTGCTTATTGTATGTGGTATTTGAATACTCTTATTTCCCATTGACTCCCTACAAATCTCAAATCCATATAAGAAAATAAGGCATTTGGAAAACAAACTGAGAATCCCTGTGTATTTGTCTCATAAAAACTCATTGAAAAACTCCTGCCTTTCTAAAGAATGGGTCACCATGGCCAAGATATTTAGAGATGTCTACCAGGATAGAAAACCACACTGCATCAAATAAGAAAGGAAGACAGACATTTCCCCCCAATTTATAGCTAGAAATGAAAGTAAGGTTGACAGTCAATTTGTCATAGTAATGAGACTACACACCACCTAATCACAATTCATTTCCTTCTGACAATTCAAAGAGCAACCTCAAACTTACACACTGTATCCCACTGAAATGAATCTACAACACCACATTAACAGCTTTGCTCCACTGGAGCAACCTACAATACCCTCAAACCTGAACAAACAGACTACAAATTCAGTAAGAGAACTGGAAATGATAAAGATGAGAAGGGGAAATAGTACAGAAGAAAACACCCAAACCACATTCCACTAAACTAACACAGCAGTCTATGTACATAACAAATGCTGTGTTGTACTTAAACAACCAATTTCTTACGCAATGCTTGCAAATTCTTTGATGTCTAAACTTTTCTTAAAGCAAGTAGTATTCTGTGCATCTGGAGAAAAAAATAAAACATTTAATGAGGTGGTAAGACAAAAGACATCATAAATTAATCTGGTAGAAGACCACATTCTTAGCGTTCCCTATTAGGGGATACAGACGTTCCCTGGGTTACAGAAGACTCGACTTATGCAAATTCGCACTTATGGAAAAAGTTCCATAAGCCAGAAATAGGATTTTCGAGTTGCGTAAATTTATGCGTAATGTACGGGCATACATTTCCGACTTAAGCAGAATTCAAGTTAAATGAGGCTTTCCAGAACGGAACGATTGTATAAGTCAGGGGTATCTGTATTAGATTTCTGCTTGACATTCATCCTTAGCCCACTCTTGGTTGGTCCAGGAACACTGGGAGAAGGAGAAATTAATTTGGAAACTAAATCCACTAGCTAAAAGTGTTTAATCTTTTCCCTCGCTCTTTGAAGGTCCAGAGGATTGTAAAGTGTACTTTACTGCTCATGACACAGATACACTGACAGCAGTTCTAACTTAAATCTTCTGTTTATCCACAAACTACACACAGAACAGTCAGTATCAATGCAACCTTCTCTGTGTTAAACTGCTTACACACAACACACTGATATGAACGAGCACTTTTATGGGTAATGAGGCAGTTCAATCTTTTTGCTCACTTGCTCCACGGACTCTCTGCTGAGATTGAAAATGGTACCAATTTTGGCGATAGTTCTGAGATGCAAATACTAGTCCTGGATAACTGTATTGAGGCTCACTGATATCACACAGTCCATCAGATGATTATGTTGACAGATTTCTGTCACCACTAGTCTGTCCTGGTTTTGAACTGGTGACCTACAAGTGACAGACTTCACTTTCTAGACCTGTGAGTGAGATCTGTGTCTGTGCTGGCACAACTAGGTTAATCAAGAAATTTTTGAAAGTATCTCTTATGTATACTTTGGTTTTTTAGAACATAAAAGCAGCCATACTGGGTCAAACCAAAGGTCCATCTAACTCAGTATCCTGTCTTCCAACAGGTTTCAGAGTAGCAGCCGTGTTACTCTGTATCTGCAAAAAGAACAGGAGTACTTGTGGCACCTTAGAGACTAACATTTATTTCAGCATGAGCTTTCGTGAGCTATAGCTATAGCTATAGCTCACGAAAGCTCATGCTGAAATAAATTTGTTAGTCTCTAAGGTGCCAGAAGTACTCCTTGTCTTCCAACAGTGGCCAATGCCAGATGCCCCAGAGGGAATGAACAGAACAGGCAATCATTAAAGTGATCCATCCCGTTGCCCATTCCAAGTTCCTGGCAAAGGCTAGGGATACCATCCCTGCCAATCCTGGCTAATAGCCATTGATGGACCTATCCTCCATGAACTTATCTAGTTCATTTTTGAACCCTGTATTAGTCTTGGTCTTCACAACATCCTCTGGCAAAGAGTTCCACAGGTTAACTGTGCGTTGTGTGAAAAATACTTTGTTTTAAATCTGCTGCCTATTAATTTCATTTAGTGACCTTTAGTTTGTGTGTTATGAGCAGGAGTAAATAACATTTCCTTATTTATTTTTTCCACATCAGTCATGATTTTATAGACCTCTATCATATCTGCCCCCTCACTCGTCTCTTTTCCAAGATTAAAAGTGTTACTAATCTCTCCTCATATGGTAGCCATTCCATAGCCCTAATAGTTTTTGTTGCCATTTTATGAACTTTTTCCAATTCCAATATATCTTTTTTGAGATGGGGTGATGACATCCGCACACAGTATTCAAGATGTGGGTGTACCATGGATTCATATAGAGGCAATATTATCAATTATGATGTCTTCTCTTTTTTCTTAATAATTCCCAACATTCTGTTCACTTTTTTGACTGCCGCTGCACATAGATTGGATGTTTTCAGAGAACTACCCACAATGACTCCAAGATCTCTTTCTTGAATGGTAATAGCTAATTTAGACCCCATCGTTTTATATGTATATTTGGGATTATGTTTTCCAATGTGCATTACTTTGCATTTATCAACATTGAATTTCATCTGCCATTTTGTTGCCCAATCACTCAGTTTTGTGAAATCCTTTTGCAGCTCTTCACAGTCTGCCTGGGACTTAACTACATTGAGTAGTTTTGTATCATCTGCAAATTTTGCCACCTCACTGTTTACCTCTTTTTCCAGATCCTTTATGAATATGTTGTAAAGCTATGTAAAATGCACAGTGGGAAGAGGCCAATATTTACATGAAAAAAATTATAAAAAACAAAAGAGCCCCATGTAAGTCCTTCCATTCTCAAATCCATGCATTTTAATTACTGGTTAGTAAAATTTTAAGGACAATATTATATCAATAAAATAATAAAGGCATATTTTACGAGATCATTAATGCATATATCAAATGAAAGAAGACTGTCTGCTTTTGGCCTCAAGATTCAGAATCTAATGTAGGCATTTATTATTTGACGAATGAATTCCACCCTGTAAGGTCTTACTGCTAAAATAAACAACTTTCTCTTAACCAAGAGTATTTTACTCTTCCAGTAATGTCAACATTCAGGTCCCTCAAAATCAAACTTAATGACATCAAACTTCAGAAAGGTAAGTAAACCACTCTAGAAGTGACTAAAAGCCATAAGGTTCTGTCCAAACATTAAGAAAAAGCAAGCGTACAAAAGCACAGAAGGGGAGAAAGCTTTGCACCAATTATTCGAGAAAGCTTAGAGTGTCTGGTTCACTGTTCAGGTATAAAGAGCTAAAAGAGTGCAACATTCAGGGTTTATTCCTTTCTGCATGTATGTTCTCCTTTGTCGTTCAGGACTTCCTTAAAGTAGAGATCTTTGTTCCGAGATATTAATCTATACATAAGCATACTGTAAAGTCCTCTATTAGCAAGCTAACAAGTGTCAGTCAGTGAGATCACCATTAATCAATCTCAGAGTTAGTTTACCAAATAGTTAAATTCAGCAGAGATTATAATTATCATTTTTGTAGTAAAATAGTGCTGAAGTTGGAAGCTGCACGTTGGATTTTTCCGGAACATGAGCGGTTTTATTTACCGTATAAACTAATGTAAACTCTAAGGGGCAAGACGTAATCTTGGGATATGCCTGGATACCACCGATGAAAATGTGCATCTCCTAATTACAATCTAGGCAATATTTATCTGGGTTCCCATATGGCTTTCCTTAGAGACTAAATTGCAGGTTATCTTGAGTGTAAAATAGTATTCAAGATAAAATAGTCTTGTTCAAGAAAATAAAGGCAAAAAAGTAAAGGGAGAGTGTTGCTGAACTGACATGAGCTTCATCAGAGATACCTACACCAAGGCTTGAGTCACACTCATAAATAAATCCCTTTTTTCAATATTTGTGAGAGTGTTTGCCAGTATCAAAAGTGAAGATGGTGGTGGAGGGAAGCAAAGGGAGAAATTAAATATCTAGAACAGCACGCAAGGTTAAATTCAAAAAATTTTTGATTTGTCATTGTCAAATGAAATACAGAACTGAGCAGTGCAACTCATTAAGGATTTGTTCTAAAAATACTGATGCCTATCAGAAATCAGTCTGTCAATGATGACTAAGCGGAGAGGCTGACAGGAATAACTCTCACTTGTTTTCTTTCTAATTTTTAAAAGTAGCAAATGTATATAAAAATGTATGTTAAAAGAAAAAACTGTGATTACTTTGGTCACCTGTAGGCCCTGATCTGGCAGTGTGCAACATGTTGCCAATTTCCTGCATCTGGGTGTAATTCCATTAAAGTTAGTGGGGTGTCAGTGTCAGTGGTATCCCCATAAATAATGAATAGCTGGAGCAGGGCTTATACCGCGAACTCTTCAGGGCAGTGACAGGGCTAGATTAAGGCAATCTGGTGCTGTAGGCACACCATGACATCAGGCCCCATGTGGCTCCACCCCACGGCTCTATCCCCATACTGTTGTATCAATCTGTGACATGATCACAACCTGTAGAGTGCCAGTGACAGGGGCTGCCTTTTTGCTGCTGAGGAGGAGGGGCAAGCAGTATGGGACTTCCTCACTTCCCACAAACAACAGTTGTGGTTTCCCTCCCCTCAGAAGCAACAGGGCTCCCACCTCCTTCCCCAGCCTGGAGAGGAGAGGCAGGGCTGGCAGCAAGAAGGGCCAGGTAGTTGCATGGTGGCTGTTGGGGTATCTATTTAGATGTGTTGGCTGGGCCTTCTGCACTCTTTTTTCCTTCTTGCCACGTACACAGTCCACTGCTGGGGCCTGTCAGAGCAATGGGTCTTGGTGTTACAATCCCACTGAAAACCATGGTACAGTTCAAACCTCTCAGACCTAAACCGTCTGTAGATTCAGGGGGAAGCCACTGCAGCTATTACGCTCAGCTTGTGTTTCCATGCTTTTCTTTGAGGGCTAAACATTTTACTTTTTTAAACTAAAAGCTTAATTTTGATGTAACTTCATAATTCCAGGTGCTGGAGCCCTAAGTATGGATTTATAGTGCCTCCGTCTTAATCCAGGCCTGGGTAGGTATGTGCTTATGTATTTGTACAGTGCGTAGTGGAATGGGACTCTGATCCTGATCAGGATCTCTAGGCACTATAGTAATATAAATATTTAATAATGAGTGATATTGAGTAGAGATAAACTTGAGAGGACCCTGTAATATTAAATCCCCCTATTAAATTGTCCAAATGATTTTCAGCAATTAAGAAAAAAATAGTCTAATTATATAAGCAGTTTTCGCACAAATGCATGATTGTCTTGTGCCTACCCTTAACTTAGTTACACAGCACACAGGAAACAGTCAAAACAACCAGTGGTTCATGCGGAATCTGACTGGAGGACGTAATGTAGGAGTACCATAACATTGCCATTACGATGGGCTATGTAATATAATTTAGCCTTCATCTGGGGCACAATCCTATTTAAGTGGAGAACTCAGTCTATGTCTACGCTTTTGGCAGCACGTAGAGTAGAAGCACTACATTGCAGCTACACACGCAGTGAAAGGCAGGCTGCATCCACAGTTGTCACTGAGGTGGATAGCTATACACTACAGCGAAAGGATACAGCAGGGAGGAAGCAGCGAGGGAAGGCTTCGGCTGGCACCTTTCCTTGCTGCCTCCTTCCTGCTGGCACCTTTCACTGTGGCAAAGAAAGGTTCCAGCAGCTAGATACTCCACTACTGAAAATAGACAAGGGAGGCACTGCTTGGGCATATAGAGAGCCATGAAGGGTACATACCCTGGGGGTTCAGAAAAATAGGATGCTCTACTCACCTAAGCACTGCCTCACTGTCTAAACTGCTATATATACACATGTGCTAGGGAGACATGCAGTGTCTGTACCCAACATGCTGTCATAAGTACAGACATAACTTTAGAATGTTTTCACATACTTTTCTAATACAGCCTACTCGATATACAAAGCTTCTGTTAGGAACGCAAGGGTAGCAAAGAGCAGAATTGGGCCCCACGTATAAATCCTAAATGCAGCAAACTAATAACGTCTCTGAAAAGGTACATTCCACAACAAACTGGATGTAAATATTCAGCCCATTTCCCCTCTCTGATAAAAGGATGGATAGAGGACCCTGCCTGTGAATCATAGGATGTTTTTCAAGTATGAGGCTCCCCATGGTAAGTTTCAAGTCCTTATTAAATACATCTAAGAGTTTGTATTTTCAATAAACATCTCGTGATTACAACCGTAGTTTCATGAGATACCTCAGTGACCAAATTTCAAGAAAAAAAATTGCAGCTGTGGGATTTGTACTTTGAATTTAACAAAAGAACTGATTACAGCTTAATTTAATTATTGGATAAAGCCTTTTCAAAAACAGCTAAACTAAGAAGCTGTGAAATAACAACTTGCAAACGTAAATAATACTAGTCTCTAACATGAACCTAAGATTTCCTCCAGACTACTGCAAGTGACAGAAAAAGGATATATGCTGAAGTTTTTCAAATGTTTAAATATAATTTTAAAAACTATATCAAAATCTAGCTTTATTTTCTAAATTAACATGAAGATTTCAAACTGATTAGTAAACATATCATTTAGTTTGGTTAGGGAGTCATGTACATTATGAACTTGCTCCTGCAAACATGCATGAATGGCCCTACTGAATTCAGTGGGGCTACTCACATGTTTGCGGAGGATTGGGGCCTTATGAAAATACTGAGGAACCAACTTCAGGGAACATGCCAGGTTTTTATACTCAACTCCACCCCTAAATGTTGTGCAGTATAACAGAAAGTGCGCTCTTGATTCTACTTCATGTCCATATTAAAAACAGCCCAAACTATTATTTATATAAAATATAATCGTTATTTCCAGACATATAAAATAGTTCCTTAACCTGAGGATTTTACAGTCTCCAGTTAATAAGAAATCAAGTAATAACAATAGACAAAGACGGATAGAAGCAAGAGACAAAAGCAACATAGGAAATAAAGACTGCTATTAAGAAAACATGGTTACTCACCTTTGTAACTGTTGTTCTTCGAGATGTGTTGCTCATATCCATTCCAGTAGGTGTACGCGCCGCGCGTGCACGTTCGTCGGAAGACTTTTACCCTAGCAACTCCAGCGGGCCGGCAGGTC